>NW_026974005.1:22500-26126 GCF_034640455.1 Diachasmimorpha longicaudata | reverse complement strand
TACCTACTTTGCGCCGAAGCAATACGAATCAAAAAGAACTACGAATGGGGACTTAGAATAATTTTTCATTTTTCCCAACTTTGAAAATAATCACTTGAAAAAAATCTTAGAATCCAAAGAATAGTATACTTGATCGTTCTACAAGTCGAAAATTGGAAAAATAAGTGATATTTTTGCTTGATGCTATTTTTGTCGGTATGCAAAATCGTTGTCAAGATTCTCAAACCTTAAAATCAGGCCAGCCGGCAATTGGCGGGTGAAAATTTCAATCAATTCCCATTCCTCACATCAAACTATGCATATAACAATAGCTTTTATGCTGAATGACGGCTATCCGGCTGTCCCTATCCAAAAATTGAGAAATCCATAAGTGTCCCTACCTACTTTGCGCCGAAGCAATACGAATCAAAAAGAACTACGAATGGGGACTTAGAATAATTTTTCATTTTTCCCAACTTTGAAAATAATCACTTGAAAAAAATCTTAGAATCCAAAGAATAGTATACTTGATCGTTCTACAAGTCGAAAATTGGAAAAATAAGTGATATTTTTGCTTGATGCTATTTTTGTCGGTATGCAAAATCGTTGTCAAGATTCTCAAACCTTAAAATCAGGCCAGCCGGCAATTGGCGGGTGAAAATTTCAATCAATTCCCATTCCTCACATCAAACTATGCATATAACAATAGCTTTTATGCTGAATGACGGCTATCCGGCTGTCCCTATCCAAAAATTGAGAAATCCATAAGTGTCCCTACCTACTTTGCGCCGAAGCAATACGAATCAAAAAGAACTACGAATGGGGACTTAGAATAATTTTTCATTTTTCCCAACTTTGAAAATAATCACTTGAAAAAAATCTTAGAATCCAAAGAATAGTATACTTGATCGTTCTACAAGTCGAAAATTGGAAAAATAAGTGATATTTTTGCTTGATGCTATTTTTGTCGGTATGCAAAATCGTTGTCAAGATTCTCAAACCTTAAAATCAGGCCAGCCGGCAATTGGCGGGTGAAAATTTCAATCAATTCCCATTCCTCACATCAAACTATGCATATAACAATAGCTTTTATGCTGAATGACGGCTATCCGGCTGTCCCTATCCAAAAATTGAGAAAGCCATAAGTGTCCCTACCTACTTTGCGCCGAAGCAATACGAATCAAAAAGAACTACGAATGGGGACTTAGAATAATTTTTCATTTTTCCCAACTTTGAAAATAATCACTTGAAAAAAATCTTAGAATCCAAAGAATAGTATACTTGATCGTTCTACAAGTCGAAAATTGGAAAAATAAGTGATATTTTTGCTTGATGCTATTTTTGTCGGTATGCAAAATCGTTGTCAAGATTCTCAAACCTTAAAATCAGGCCAGCCGGCAATTGGCGGGTGAAAATTTCAATCAATTCCCATTCCTCACATCAAACTATGCATATAACAATAGCTTTTATGCTGAATGACGGCTATCCGGCTGTCCCTATCCAAAAATTGAGAAATCCATAAGTGTCCCTACCTACTTTGCGCCGAAGCAATACGAATCAAAAAGAACTACGAATGGGGACTTAGAATAATTTTTCATTTTTCCCAACTTTGAAAATAATCACTTGAAAAAAATCTTAGAATCCAAAGAATAGTATACTTGATCGTTCTACAAGTCGAAAATTGGAAAAATAAGTGATATTTTTGCTTGATGCTATTTTTGTCGGTATGCAAAATCGTTGTCAAGATTCTCAAACCTTAAAATCAGGCCAGCCGGCAATTGGCGGGTGAAAATTTCAATCAATTCCCATTCCTCACATCAAACTATGCATATAACAATAGCTTTTATGCTGAATGACGGCTATCCGGCTGTCCCTATCCAAAAATTGAGAAATCCATAAGTGTCCCTACCTACTTTGCGCCGAAGCAATACGAATCAAAAAGAACTACGAATGGGGACTTAGAATAATTTTTCATTTTTCCCAACTTTGAAAATAATCACTTGAAAAAAATCTTAGAATCCAAAGAATAGTATACTTGATCGTTCTACAAGTCGAAAATTGGAAAAATAAGTGATATTTTTGCTTGATGCTATTTTTGTCGGTATGCAAAATCGTTGTCAAGATTCTCAAACCTTAAAATCAGGCCAGCCGGCAATTGGCGGGTGAAAATTTCAATCAATTCCCATTCCTCACATCAAACTATGCATATAACAATAGCTTTTATGCTGAATGACGGCTATCCGGCTGTCCCTATCCAAAAATTGAGAAATCCATAAGTGTCCCTACCTACTTTGCGCCGAAGCAATACGAATCAAAAAGAACTACGAATGGGGACTTAGAATAATTTTTCATTTTTCCCAACTTTGAAAATAATCACTTGAAAAAAATCTTAGAATCCAAAGAATAGTATACTTGATCGTTCTACAAGTCGAAAATTGGAAAAATAAGTGATATTTTTGCTTGATGCTATTTTTGTCGGTATGCAAAAATAGCATCACAGAATTTTTAATTGTAAAAAATATATATTCATATATAATTGAATGCATAAAATTAAACTAAATTCTATATAACTAATTTATAATTTACCAAGTAACCGATATTATTAATTTTTATTGATGACTTGAAACGTTGATCCTATTTTTGTTGGTATGCAAAAATAGCATCACAGAATTTTTAATTAAAAAAAATATATATTCATATATAATTGAATGCATAAAATTAAACTAGATTCCATACGACTATTTTATAGTTTATCAAGTAACCGATATTATTAATTTTCAATGATGTCTTGGAACGTTGATGCTATTTTTGTTGGTATGCAAAAATAGCATCACAGAATTTTTAATTGAAAAAAATTATATTCATATATAATTGAATGCATAAAATTAAACTAAATTCTATACAACTAATTTATATTTTATCAAGTAACCGACATTATTAATTTTCAATGGTGTCTTGGAACGTTGATCCTATTTTTGTTGGTATGCAAAAATAGCATCACAGAATTTTTAATTAAAAAAAATATATATTCATATATAATTGAATCCATAAAATTAAACTAAATTCTATACAACTATTTTATAGTTTATCAAGTAACCGATATTATTAATTTTCAATGATGTCTTGGAACGTTGATGCTATTTTTGTTGGTATGCAAAAATAGCATCACAGAATTTTTAATTGAAAAAAATATATATTCAGATATAATTGAATGCATAAAATTAAACTAAATTCTATACAACTAATTTATATTTTATCAAGTAACCAATATTATTAATTTTCAATGATGTCTTGGAACGTTGATGCTATTTTTGTTGGTATGCAAAAATAGCATCACAGAATTTTTAATTGAAAAAAATTATATTCATATATAATTGAATGCATAAAATTAAACTAAATTCTATACAACTAATTTATATTTTATCAAGTAACCGACATTATTAATTTTCAATGGTGTCTTGGAACGTTGATCCTATTTTTGTTGGTATGCAAAAATAGCATCACAGAATTTTTAATTAAAAAAAATATATATTCATATATAATTGAATCCATAAAATTAAACTAAATTCTATACAACTATTTTATAGTTTATCAAGTAACCGATATTATTAATTTTCAATGATGTCTTGGAACGTTGATGCTATTTT
>NW_026974005.1:0-10000 GCF_034640455.1 Diachasmimorpha longicaudata | reverse complement strand
GAGAAATCCATAAGTGTCCCTACCTACTTTGCGCCGAAGCAATACGAATCAAAAAGAACTACGAATGGGGACTTAGAATAATTTTTCATTTTTCCCAACTTTGAAAATAATCACTTGAAAAAAATCTTAGAATCCAAAGAATAGTATACTTGATCGTTCTACAAGTCGAAAATTGGAAAAATAAGTGATATTTTTGCTTGATGCTATTTTTGTCGGTATGCAAAATCGTTGTCAAGATTCTCAAACCTTAAAATCAGGCCAGCCGGCAATTGGCGGGTGAAAATTTCAATCAATTCCCATTCCTCACATCAAACTATGCATATAACAATAGCTTTTATGCTGAATGACGGCTATCCGGCTGTCCCTATCCAAAAATTGAGAAATCCATAAGTGTCCCTACCTACTTTGCGCCGAAGCAATACGAATCAAAAAGAACTACGAATGGGGACTTAGAATAATTTTTCATTTTTCCCAACTTTGAAAATAATCACTTGAAAAAAATCTTAGAATCCAAAGAATAGTATACTTGATCGTTCTACAAGTCGAAAATTGGAAAAATAAGTGATATTTTTGCTTGATGCTATTTTTGTCGGTATGCAAAATCGTTGTCAAGATTCTCAAACCTTAAAATCAGGCCAGCCGGCAATTGGCGGGTGAAAATTTCAATCAATTCCCATTCCTCACATCAAACTATGCATATAACAATAGCTTTTATGCTGAATGACGGCTATCCGGCTGTCCCTATCCAAAAATTGAGAAATCCATAAGTGTCCCTACCTACTTTGCGCCGAAGCAATACGAATCAAAAAGAACTACGAATGGGGACTTAGAATAATTTTTCATTTTTCCCAACTTTGAAAATAATCACTTGAAAAAAATCTTAGAATCCAAAGAATAGTATACTTGATCGTTCTACAAGTCGAAAATTGGAAAAATAAGTGATATTTTTGCTTGATGCTATTTTTGTCGGTATGCAAAATCGTTGTCAAGATTCTCAAACCTTAAAATCAGGCCAGCCGGCAATTGGCGGGTGAAAATTTCAATCAATTCCCATTCCTCACATCAAACTATGCATATAACAATAGCTTTTATGCTGAATGACGGCTATCCGGCTGTCCCTATCCAAAAATTGAGAAATCCATAAGTGTCCCTACCTACTTTGCGCCGAAGCAATACGAATCAAAAAGAACTACGAATGGGGACTTAGAATAATTTTTCATTTTTCCCAACTTTGAAAATAATCACTTGAAAAAAATCTTAGAATCCAAAGAATAGTATACTTGATCGTTCTACAAGTCGAAAATTGGAAAAATAAGTGATATTTTTGCTTGATGCTATTTTTGTCGGTATGCAAAATCGTTGTCAAGATTCTCAAACCTTAAAATCAGGCCAGCCGGCAAGTGGCGGGTGAAAATTTCAATCAATTCCCATTCCTCACATCAAACTATGCATATAACAATAGCTTTTATGCTGAATGACGGCTATCCGGCTGTCCCTATCCAAAAATTGAGAAAGCCATAAGTGTCCCTACCTACTTTGCGCCGAAGCAATACGAATCAAAAAGAACTACGAATGGGGACTTAGAATAATTTTTCATTTTTCCCAACTTTGAAAATAATCACTTGAAAAAAATCTTAGAATCCAAAGAATAGTATACTTGATCGTTCTACAAGTCGAAAATTGGAAAAATAAGTGATATTTTTGCTTGATGCTATTTTTGTCGGTATGCAAAATCGTTGTCAAGATTCTCAAACCTTAAAATCAGGCCAGCCGGCAATTGGCGGGTGAAAATTTCAATCAATTCCCATTCCTCACATCAAACTATGCATATAACAATAGCTTTTATGCTGAATGACGGCTATCCGGCTGTCCCTATCCAAAAATTGAGAAATCCATAAGTGTCCCTACCTACTTTGCGCCGAAGCAATACGAATCAAAAAGAACTACGAATGGGGACTTAGAATAATTTTTCATTTTTCCCAACTTTGAAAATAATCACTTGAAAAAAATCTTAGAATCCAAAGAATAGTATACTTGATCGTTCTACAAGTCGAAAATTGGAAAAATAAGTGATATTTTTGCTTGATGCTATTTTTGTCGGTATGCAAAATCGTTGTCAAGATTCTCAAACCTTAAAATCAGGCCAGCCGGCAATTGGCGGGTGAAAATTTCAATCAATTCCCATTCCTCACATCAAACTATGCATATAACAATAGCTTTTATGCTGAATGACGGCTATCCGGCTGTCCCTATCCAAAAATTGAGAAATCCATAAGTGTCCCTACCTACTTTGCGCCGAAGCAATACGAATCAAAAAGAACTACGAATGGGGACTTAGAATAATTTTTCATTTTTCCCAACTTTGAAAATAATCACTTGAAAAAAATCTTAGAATCCAAAGAATAGTATACTTGATCGTTCTACAAGTCGAAAATTGGAAAAATAAGTGATATTTTTGCTTGATGCTATTTTTGTCGGTATGCAAAATCGTTGTCAAGATTCTCAAACCTTAAAATCAGGCCAGCCGGCAATTGGCGGGTGAAAATTTCAATCAATTCCCATTCCTCACATCAAACTATGCATATAACAATAGCTTTTATGCTGAATGACGGCTATCCGGCTGTCCCTATCCAAAAATTGAGAAATCCATAAGTGTCCCTACCTACTTTGCGCCGAAGCAATACGAATCAAAAAGAACTACGAATGGGGACTTAGAATAATTTTTCATTTTTCCCAACTTTGAAAATAATCACTTGAAAAAAATCTTAGAATCCAAAGAATAGTATACTTGATCGTTCTACAAGTCGAAAATTGGAAAAATAAGTGATATTTTTGCTTGATGCTATTTTTGTCGGTATGCAAAATCGTTGTCAAGATTCTCAAACCTTAAAATCAGGCCAGCCGGCAATTGGCGGGTGAAAATTTCAATCAATTCCCATTCCTCACATCAAACTATGCATATAACAATAGCTTTTATGCTGAATGACGGCTATCCGGCTGTCCCTATCCAAAAATTGAGAAATCCATAAGTGTCCCTACCTACTTTGCGCCGAAGCAATACGAATCAAAAAGAACTACGAATGGGGACTTAGAATAATTTTTCATTTTTCCCAACTTTGAAAATAATCACTTGAAAAAAATCTTAGAATCCAAAGAATAGTATACTTGATCGTTCTACAAGTCGAAAATTGGAAAAATAAGTGATATTTTTGCTTGATGCTATTTTTGTCGGTATGCAAAATCGTTGTCAAGATTCTCAAACCTTAAAATCAGGCCAGCCGGCAATTGGCGGGTGAAAATTTCAATCAATTCCCATTCCTCACATCAAACTATGCATATAACAATAGCTTTTATGCTGAATGACGGCTATCCGGCTGTCCCTATCCAAAAATTGAGAAATCCATAAGTGTCCCTACCTACTTTGCGCCGAAGCAATACGAATCAAAAAGAACTACGAATGGGGACTTAGAATAATTTTTCATTTTTCCCAACTTTGAAAATAATCACTTGAAAAAAATCTTAGAATCCAAAGAATAGTATACTTGATCGTTCTACAAGTCGAAAATTGGAAAAATAAGTGATATTTTTGCTTGATGCTATTTTTGTCGGTATGCAAAATCGTTGTCAAGATTCTCAAACCTTAAAATCAGGCCAGCCGGCAATTGGCGGGTGAAAATTTCAATCAATTCCCATTCCTCACATCAAACTATGCATATAACAATAGCTTTTATGCTGAATGACGGCTATCCGGCTGTCCCTATCCAAAAATTGAGAAATCCATAAGTGTCCCTACCTACTTTGCGCCGAAGCAATACGAATCAAAAAGAACTACGAATGGGGACTTAGAATAATTTTTCATTTTTCCCAACTTTGAAAATAATCACTTGAAAAAAATCTTAGAATCCAAAGAATAGTATACTTGATCGTTCTACAAGTCGAAAATTGGAAAAATAAGTGATATTTTTGCTTGATGCTATTTTTGTCGGTATGCAAAATCGTTGTCAAGATTCTCAAACCTTAAAATCAGGCCAGCCGGCAATTGGCGGGTGAAAATTTCAATCAATTCCCATTCCTCACATCAAACTATGCATATAACAATAGCTTTTATGCTGAATGACGGCTATCCGGCTGTCCCTATCCAAAAATTGAGAAATCCATAAGTGTCCCTACCTACTTTGCGCCGAAGCAATACGAATCAAAAAGAACTACGAATGGGGACTTAGAATAATTTTTCATTTTTCCCAACTTTGAAAATAATCACTTGAAAAAAATCTTAGAATCCAAAGAATAGTATACTTGATCGTTCTACAAGTCGAAAATTGGAAAAATAAGTGATATTTTTGCTTGATGCTATTTTTGTCGGTATGCAAAATCGTTGTCAAGATTCTCAAACCTTAAAATCAGGCCAGCCGGCAATTGGCGGGTGAAAATTTCAATCAATTCCCATTCCTCACATCAAACTATGCATATAACAATAGCTTTTATGCTGAATGACGGCTATCCGGCTGTCCCTATCCAAAAATTGAGAAATCCATAAGTGTCCCTACCTACTTTGCGCCGAAGCAATACGAATCAAAAAGAACTACGAATGGGGACTTAGAATAATTTTTCATTTTTCCCAACTTTGAAAATAATCACTTGAAAAAAATCTTAGAATCCAAAGAATAGTATACTTGATCGTTCTACAAGTCGAAAATTGGAAAAATAAGTGATATTTTTGCTTGATGCTATTTTTGTCGGTATGCAAAATCGTTGTCAAGATTCTCAAACCTTAAAATCAGGCCAGCCGGCAATTGGCGGGTGAAAATTTCAATCAATTCCCATTCCTCACATCAAACTATGCATATAACAATAGCTTTTATGCTGAATGACGGCTATCCGGCTGTCCCTATCCAAAAATTGAGAAATCCATAAGTGTCCCTACCTACTTTGCGCCGAAGCAATACGAATCAAAAAGAACTACGAATGGGGACTTAGAATAATTTTTCATTTTTCCCAACTTTGAAAATAATCACTTGAAAAAAATCTTAGAATCCAAAGAATAGTATACTTGATCGTTCTACAAGTCGAAAATTGGAAAAATAAGTGATATTTTTGCTTGATGCTATTTTTGTCGGTATGCAAAATCGTTGTCAAGATTCTCAAACCTTAAAATCAGGCCAGCCGGCAATTGGCGGGTGAAAATTTCAATCAATTCCCATTCCTCACATCAAACTATGCATATAACAATAGCTTTTATGCTGAATGACGGCTATCCGGCTGTCCCTATCCAAAAATTGAGAAATCCATAAGTGTCCCTACCTACTTTGCGCCGAAGCAATACGAATCAAAAAGAACTACGAATGGGGACTTAGAATAATTTTTCATTTTTCCCAACTTTGAAAATAATCACTTGAAAAAAATCTTAGAATCCAAAGAATAGTATACTTGATCGTTCTACAAGTCGAAAATTGGAAAAATAAGTGATATTTTTGCTTGATGCTATTTTTGTCGGTATGCAAAATCGTTGTCAAGATTCTCAAACCTTAAAATCAGGCCAGCCGGCAATTGGCGGGTGAAAATTTCAATCAATTCCCATTCCTCACATCAAACTATGCATATAACAATAGCTTTTATGCTGAATGACGGCTATCCGGCTGTCCCTATCCAAAAATTGAGAAATCCATAAGTGTCCCTACCTACTTTGCGCCGAAGCAATACGAATCAAAAAGAACTACGAATGGGGACTTAGAATAATTTTTCATTTTTCCCAACTTTGAAAATAATCACTTGAAAAAAATCTTAGAATCCAAAGAATAGTATACTTGATCGTTCTACAAGTCGAAAATTGGAAAAATAAGTGATATTTTTGCTTGATGCTATTTTTGTCGGTATGCAAAATCGTTGTCAAGATTCTCAAACCTTAAAATCAGGCCAGCCGGCAATTGGCGGGTGAAAATTTCAATCAATTCCCATTCCTCACATCAAACTATGCATATAACAATAGCTTTTATGCTGAATGACGGCTATCCGGCTGTCCCTATCCAAAAATTGAGAAATCCATAAGTGTCCCTACCTACTTTGCGCCGAAGCAATACGAATCAAAAAGAACTACGAATGGGGACTTAGAATAATTTTTCATTTTTCCCAACTTTGAAAATAATCACTTGAAAAAAATCTTAGAATCCAAAGAATAGTATACTTGATCGTTCTACAAGTCGAAAATTGGAAAAATAAGTGATATTTTTGCTTGATGCTATTTTTGTCGGTATGCAAAATCGTTGTCAAGATTCTCAAACCTTAAAATCAGGCCAGCCGGCAATTGGCGGGTGAAAATTTCAATCAATTCCCATTCCTCACATCAAACTATGCATATAACAATAGCTTTTATGCTGAATGACGGCTATCCGGCTGTCCCTATCCAAAAATTGAGAAATCCATAAGTGTCCCTACCTACTTTGCGCCGAAGCAATACGAATCAAAAAGAACTACGAATGGGGACTTAGAATAATTTTTCATTTTTCCCAACTTTGAAAATAATCACTTGAAAAAAATCTTAGAATCCAAAGAATAGTATACTTGATCGTTCTACAAGTCGAAAATTGGAAAAATAAGTGATATTTTTGCTTGATGCTATTTTTGTCGGTATGCAAAATCGTTGTCAAGATTCTCAAACCTTAAAATCAGGCCAGCCGGCAATTGGCGGGTGAAAATTTCAATCAATTCCCATTCCTCACATCAAACTATGCATATAACAATAGCTTTTATGCTGAATGACGGCTATCCGGCTGTCCCTATCCAAAAATTGAGAAATCCATAAGTGTCCCTACCTACTTTGCGCCGAAGCAATACGAATCAAAAAGAACTACGAATGGGGACTTAGAATAATTTTTCATTTTTCCCAACTTTGAAAATAATCACTTGAAAAAAATCTTAGAATCCAAAGAATAGTATACATATCACACGTGAGTGAAATTGGAAAAATAAGTGAGTGATATTTTTGCTTGATGCTATTTTTGTCGGTATGCAAAATCGTTGTCAAGATTCTCAAACCTTAAAATCAGGCCAGCCGGCAATTGGCGGGTGAAAATTTCAATCAATTCCCATTCCTCACATCAAACTATGCATATAACAATAGCTTTTATGCTGAATGACGGCTATCCGGCTGTCCCTATCCAAAAATTGAGAAATCCATAAGTGTCCCTACCTACTTTGCGCCGAAGCAATACGAATCAAAAAGAACTACGAATGGGGACTTAGAATAATTTTTCATTTTTCCCAACTTTGAAAATAATCACTTGAAAAAAATCTTAGAATCCAAAGAATAGTATACTTGATCGTCCTACAAGTCGAAAATTGGAAAAATAAGTGATATTTTTGCTTGATGCTATTTTTGTCGGTATGCAAAATCGTTGTCAAGATTCTCAAACCTTAAAATCAGGCCAGCCGGCAATTGGCGGGTGAAAATTTCAATCAATTCCCATTCCTCACATCAAACTATGCATATAACAATAGCTTTTATGCTGAATGACGGCTATCCGGCTGTCCCTATCCAAAAATTGAGAAATCCATAAGTGTCCCTACCTACTTTGCGCCGAAGCAATACGAATCAAAAAGAACTACGAATGGGGACTTAGAATAATTTTTCATTTTTCCCAACTTTGAAAATAATCACTTGAAAAAAATCTTAGAATCCAAAGAATAGTATACTTGATCGTCCTACAAGTCGAAAATTGGAAAAATAAGTGATATTTTTGCTTGATGCTATTTTTGTCGGTATGCAAAATCGTTGTCAAGATTCTCAAACCTTAAAATCAGGCCAGCCGGCAATTGGCGGGTGAAAATTTCAATCAATTCCCATTCCTCACATCAAACTATGCATATAACAATAGCTTTTATGCTGAATGACGGCTATCCGGCTGTCCCTATCCAAAAATTGAGAAATCCATAAGTGTCCCTACCTACTTTGCGCCGAAGCAATACGAATCAAAAAGAACTACGAATGGGGACTTAGAATAATTTTTCATTTTTCCCAACTTTGAAAATAATCACTTGAAAAAAATCTTAGAATCCAAAGAATAGTATACTTGATCGTTCTACAAGTCGAAAATTGGAAAAATAAGTGATATTTTTGCTTGATGCTATTTTTGTCGGTATGCAAAATCGTTGTCAAGATTCTCAAACCTTAAAATCAGGCCAGCCGGCAATTGGCGGGTGAAAATTTCAATCAATTCCCATTCCTCACATCAAACTATGCATATAACAATAGCTTTTATGCTGAATGACGGCTATCCGGCTGTCCCTATCCAAAAATTGAGAAAGCCATAAGTGTCCCTACCTACTTTGCGCCGAAGCAATACGAATCAAAAAGAACTACGAATGGGGACTTAGAATAATTTTTCATTTTTCCCAACTTTGAAAATAATCACTTGAAAAAAATCTTAGAATCCAAAGAATAGTATACTTGATCGTTCTACAAGTCGAAAATTGGAAAAATAAGTGATATTTTTGCTTGATGCTATTTTTGTCGGTATGCAAAATCGTTGTCAAGATTCTCAAACCTTAAAATCAGGCCAGCCGGCAATTGGCGGGTGAAAATTTCAATCAATTCCCATTCCTCACATCAAACTATGCATATAACAATAGCTTTTATGCTGAATGACGGCTATCCGGCTGTCCCTATCCAAAAATTGAGAAATCCATAAGTGTCCCTACCTACTTTGCGCCGAAGCAATACGAATCAAAAAGAACTACGAATGGGGACTTAGAATAATTTTTCATTTTTCCCAACTTTGAAAATAATCACTTGAAAAAAATCTTAGAATCCAAAGAATAGTATACTTGATCGTCCTACAAGTCGAAAATTAGAAAAATAAGTGATATTTTTGCTTGATGCTATTTTTGTTGGTATGCAAAAATAGCATCACAGAATTTTTAATTGAAAAAAATTATATTCATGTATAATTGAATGCATAAAATTAAACTAAATTCTATATAACTAATTTATAATTTATCAGGTAACCGATATTATTAATTTTTAGTGATGACTTGAAAAGTTGATGCTATTTTTGTTGGTATGCAAAAATAGCATCACAGAATTTTTAATTGTAAAAAATATATATTCATATATAATTGAATGCATAAAATTAAACTAAATTCTATATAACTAATTTATAATTTACCAAGTAACCGATATTATTAATTTTTATTGATGACTTGAAACGTTGATCCTATTTTTGTTGGTATGCAAAAATAGCATCACAGAATTTTTAATTAAAAAAAATATATATTCATATATAATTGAATGCATAAAATTAAACTAGATTCCATACAACTATTTTATAGTTTATCAAGTAACCGATATTATTAATTTTCAATGATGTCTTGGAACGTTGATGCTATTTTTGTTGGTATGCAAAAATAGCATCACAGAATTTTTAAATGAAAAAAATTATATTCATATATAATTGAATGCATAAAATTAAACTAAATTCTATACAACTAATTTATATTTTATCAAGTAACCGACATTATTAATTTTCAATGGTGTCTTGGAACGTTGATCCTATTTTTGTTGGTATGCAAAAATAGCATCACAGAATTTTTAATTAAAAAAAATATATATTCATATATAATTGAATCCATAAAATTAAACTAAATTCTATACAACTATTTTATAGTTTATCAAGTAACCGATATTATTAATTTTCAATGATGTCTTGGAACGTTGATGCTATTTTTGTTGGTATGCAAAAATAGCATCACAGAATTTTTAATTGAAAAAAATATATATTCAGATATAATTGAATGCATAAAATTAAACTAAATTCTATACAACTAATTTATATTTTATCAAGTAACCGATATTATTAATTTTCAATGATGTCTTGGATCGTTGATGCTATTTTTGTTGGTATGCAAAAATAGCATCACAGAATTTTTCATTGAAAAAAATATATATTCATATATAATTGAATGCCTAAAATAAAAATAAATTCTATGTAACATATCACACGTGAGT
>NW_026974004.1:12500-22500 GCF_034640455.1 Diachasmimorpha longicaudata | reverse complement strand
AGTACGATCTAAGGAACCATAACTGATTTAATGAGCCATTCGCGGTTTCACCTTAATTCGGCATGTACTGAGACATGCATGGCTTAATCTTTGAGACAAGCATATCACTACTGGCAGGATCAACCAGGGAGCTTCGATTTTTTTTCTTTTAAAATATGAAACTCTTTTCATTTTATTAGGTGTTGATATAACACATTTTTTAAATTAAATGTGCAACACATTTTATTTTGTATTTGTTTTATTAACATTAAATACATTTTGAGGTGTTTTGCTGATTTTAATTTCAAACACTTTCCTCTCATCCACATTTGTAAATGTGAAAACATTCATCGTTAGATTTTTAAACGACATGGTTATAAGAAATAACTTTTTTCATTTTGACAACTTTATAATTTTACTTGGAGTGAAGTAAGTTAACGCTCTGTTAAAAAAAAAATGAGTGAAAAAGTAATAATATTATATCCTTTTACACACGAAATATCAAACGCCGTAGCGCGTACCACATAGAGAGTCATTCTGTCTTCGACTTGGACTCGTGGCAATGCTGTGCTATACTATAAGCGAAGTATACTTGGGTATGGGAAGCGAAGCCATTGCCCGACCTAGTATAAAACACGTGCATCAAGAGTCCCGCGTACTTGTACCTGTAGGTCCACTTCGACCGCCTGAACATAGAATATATTGCCCGTTCCATGATTACATTGTCAACCTTTATATGAATAAATATTGAATAATAAATTAATTATATATAAAAGGGAATTTATTATAATTGTGTGCATTCAATTATATACAAATATATATTTTTTTTTAATTAAAAATCCTGTGATGCTATTTTTGCATACCAACAAAAATAGCATCAACATTTAAGTCATCATTAAAAATTAATAATATCGGTTACTTGATAATTTATACATCAGTTATACAGGTTTTATTTTAATTTTGTACATTTAAATATATGAATATATATTTTTTTCAATTAAAAATTCTGTGATGCTATTTTTGCATACCAACAAAAATAGCATCAACGTTTCAAGTCATCATTAAAAATTAATAATATCGGTTACTTGATAAATTATAAATTAGTTACATAGAATTTATTTTTATTTTAGGCATTCAATTATATATGAATATATATTTTTTTCAATGAAAAATTCTGTGATGCTATTTTTGCATACCAACAAAAATAGCATCAACGTTCCAAGACATTATTGAAAATTAATAATATCGGTTACTTGATAAATTATAAATTAGTTACATAGAATTTATTTTTATTTTAGGCATTCAATTATATATGAATATATATTTTTTTCAATGAAAAATTCTGTGATGCTATTTTTGCATACCAACAAAAATAGGATCAACGTTCCAAGACATCATTGAAAATTAATAATATCGGTTACTTGATAAATTATAAATTAGTTACATAGAATTTATTTTTATTTTAGGCATTCAATTATATATGAATATATATTTTTTTCAATGAAAAATTCTGTGATGCTATTTTTGCATACCAACAAAAATAGCATCAACGTTTCAAGTCATCATTAAAAATTAATAATATCGGTTACTTGATAAATTATAAATTAGTTACATAGAATTTATTTTTATTTTAGGCATTCAATTATATATGAATATATATTTTTTTCAATGAAAAATTCTGTGATGCTATTTTTGCATACCAACAAAAATAGCATCAACGTTCCAAGACATTATTGAAAATTAATAATATCGGTTACTTGATAAATTATAAATTAGTTACATAGAATTTATTTTTATTTTAGGCATTCAATTATATATGAATATATATTTTTTTCAATGAAAAATTCTGTGATGCTATTTTTGCATACCAACAAAAATAGGATCAACGTTCCAAGACATCATTGAAAATTAATAATATCGGTTACTTGATAAAATATAAATTAGTTGCATAGAATTTATTTTTATTTTAGGCATTCAATTATATATGAATATATATTTTTTTCAATGAAAAATTCTGTGATGCTATTTTTGCATACCAACAAAAATAGGATCAACGTTCCAAGACACCACTGAAAATTAATAATATCGGTTACTTGATAAAATATAAATTAGTTGTATAGAATTTAGTTTAATTTTATGCATTCAATTATATCTGAATATATATTTTTTTCAATTAAAAATTCTGTGATGCTATTTTTGCATACCAACAAAAATAGCATCAACGTTCCAAGACATCATTGAAAATTAATAATATCGGTTACTTGATAAAATATAAATTAGTTGTATAGAATTTAGTTTAATTTTATGCATTCAATTATATCTGAATATATATTTTTTTCAATTAAAAATTCTGTGATGCTATTTTTGCATACCAACAAAAATAGCATCAACTTTTCAAGTCATCACTAAAAATTAATAATATCGGTTACCTGATAAATTATAAATTAGTTATATAGAATTTAGTTTAATTTTATGCATTCAATTATATATGAATATAATTTTTTTCAATTAAAAATTCTGTGATGCTATTTTTGCATACCAACAAAAATAGCATCAACGTTCCAAGACATCATTGAAAATTAATAATATCGGTTACTTGATAAACTATAAAATAGTTGTATAGAATTTAGTTTAATTTTATGGATTCAATTATATATGAATATATATTTTTTTTAATTAAAAATTCTGTGATGCTATTTTTGCATACCAACAAAAATAGGATCAACGTTTCAAGTCATCAATAAAAATTAATAATATCGGTTACTTGGTAAATTATAAATTAGTTATATAGAATTTAGTTTAATTTTATGCATTCAATTATATATGAATATAATTTTTTTCAATTAAAAATTCTGTGATGCTATTTTTGCATACCAACAAAAATAGCATCAACGTTCCAAGACATCATTGAAAATTAATAATATCGGTTACTTGATAAACTATAAAATAGTTGTATAGAATTTAGTTTAATTTTATGCATTCAATTATATATGAATATATATTTTTTTTAATTAAAAATTCTGTGATGCTATTTTTGCATACCAACAAAAATAGCATCAACGTTCCAAGACATCATTGAAAATTAATAATATCGGTTACTTGATAAACTATAAAATAGTTGTATAGAATTTAGTTTAATTTTATGCATTCAATTATATATGAATATAATTTTTTTCAATTAAAAATTCTGTGATGCTATTTTTGCATACCAACAAAAATAGCATCAACGTTCCAAGACATCATTGAAAATTAATAATATCGGTTACTTGATAAACTATAAAATAGTTGTATAGAATTTAGTTTAATTTTATGCATTCAATTATATATGAAGATATATTTTTTTTAATTAAAAATTCTGTGATGCTATTTTTGCATACCAACAAAAATAGCATCAACGTTCCAAGACATCATTGAAAATTAATAATATCGGTTACTTGATAAACTATAAAATAGTTGTATAGAATTTAGTTTAATTTTATGCATTCAATTATATATGAATATATATTTTTTTTAATTAAAAATTCTGTGATGCTATTTTTGCATACCAACAAAAATAAGATCAACGTTTCAAGTCATCAATAAAAATTAATAATATCGGTTACTTGGTAAATTACAAATTAGTTATATAGAATTTAGTTTAATTTTATGCATTCAATTATATATGAATATATATTTTTTTCAATTAAAAATTCTGTGATGCTATTTTTGCATACCAACAAAAATAGCATCAACTTTTCAAGTCATCACTAAAAATTAATAATATCGGTTACCTGATAAATTATAAATTAGTTATATAGAATTTAGTTTAATTTTATGCATTCAATTATATATGAATATAATTTTTTTCAATTAAAAATTCTGTGATGCTATTTTTGCATACCAACAAAAATAGAATCAAGCAAAAATATCACTTATTTTTCCAATTTTCGACTTGTAGAACGATCAAGTATACTATTCTTTGGATTCTAAGATTTTTTTCAAGTGATTATTTTCAAAGTTGGGAAAAATGAAAAATTATTCTAAGTCCCCATTCGTAGTTCTTTTTGATTCGTATTGCTTCGGCGCAAAGTAGGTAGGGACACTTATGGATTTCTCAATTTTTGGATAGGGACAGCCGGATAGCCGTCATTCAGCATAAAAGCTATTGTTATATGCATAGTTTGATGTGAGGAATGGGAATTGATTGAAATTTTCACCCGCCACTTGCCGGCTGGCCTGATTTTAAGGTTTGAGAATCTTGACAACGATTTTGCATACCGACAAAAATAGCATCAAGCAAAAATATCACTTATTTTTCCAATTTTCGACTTGTAGAACGATCAAGTATACTATTCTTTGGATTCTAAGATTTTTTTCAAGTGATTATTTTCAAAGTTGGGAAAAATGAAAAATTATTCTAAGTCCCCATTCGTAGTTCTTTTTGATTCGTATTGCTTCGGCGCAAAGTAGGTAGGGACACTTATGGCTTTCTCAATTTTTGGATAGGGACAGCCGGATAGCCGTCATTCAGCATAAAAGCTATTGTTATATGCATAGTTTGATGTGAGGAATGGGAATTGATTGAAATTTTCACCCGCCAATTGCCGGCTGGCCTGATTTTAAGGTTTGAGAATCTTGACAACGATTTTGCATACCGACAAAAATAGCATCAAGCAAAAATATCACTTATTTTTCCAATTTTCGACTTGTAGAACGATCAAGTATACTATTCTTTGGATTCTAAGATTTTTTTCAAGTGATTATTTTCAAAGTTGGGAAAAATGAAAAATTATTCTAAGTCCCCATTCGTAGTTCTTTTTGATTCGTATTGCTTCGGCGCAAAGTAGGTAGGGACACTTATGGATTTCTCAATTTTTGGATAGGGACAGCCGGATAGCCGTCATTCAGCATAAAAGCTATTGTTATATGCATAGTTTGATGTGAGGAATGGGAATTGATTGAAATTTTCACCCGCCAATTGCCGGCTGGCCTGATTTTAAGGTTTGAGAATCTTGACAACGATTTTGCATACCGACAAAAATAGCATCAAGCAAAAATATCACTTATTTTTCCAATTTTCGACTTGTAGAACGATCAAGTGTACTATTCTTTGGATTCTAAGATTTTTTTCAAGTGATTATTTTCAAAGTTGGGAAAAATGAAAAATTATTCTAAGTCCCCATTCGTAGTTCTTTTTGATTCGTATTGCTTCGGCGCAAAGTAGGTAGGGACACTTATGGATTTCTCAATTTTTGGATAGGGACAGCCGGATAGCCGTCATTCAGCATAAAAGCTATTGTTATATGCATAGTTTGATGTGAGGAATGGGAATTGATTGAAATTTTCACCCGCCAATTGCCGGCTGGCCTGATTTTAAGGTTTGAGAATCTTGACAACGATTTTGCATACCGACAAAAATAGCATCAAGCAAAAATATCACTTATTTTTCCAATTTTCGACTTGTAGAACGATCAAGTATACTATTCTTTGGATTCTAAGATTTTTTTCAAGTGATTATTTTCAAAGTTGGGAAAAATGAAAAATTATTCTAAGTCCCCATTCGTAGTTCTTTTTGATTCGTATTGCTTCGGCGCAAAGTAGGTAGGGACACTTATGGCTTTCTCAATTTTTGGATAGGGACAGCCGGATAGCCGTCATTCAGCATAAAAGCTATTGTTATATGCATAGTTTGATGTGAGGAATGGGAATTGATTGAAATTTTCACCCGCCAATTGCCGGCTGGCCTGATTTTAAGGTTTGAGAATCTTGACAACGATTTTGCATACCGACAAAAATAGCATCAAGCAAAAATATCACTTATTTTTCCAATTTTCGACTTGTAGAACGATCAAGTATACTATTCTTTGGATTCTAAGATTTTTTTCAAGTGATTATTTTCAAAGTTGGGAAAAATGAAAAATTATTCTAAGTCCCCATTCGTAGTTCTTTTTGATTCGTATTGCTTCGGCGCAAAGTAGGTAGGGACACTTATGGCTTTCTCAATTTTTGGATAGGGACAGCCGGATAGCCGTCATTCAGCATAAAAGCTATTGTTATATGCATAGTTTGATGTGAGGAATGGGAATTGATTGAAATTTTCACCCGCCACTTGCCGGCTGGCCTGATTTTAAGGTTTGAGAATCTTGACAACGATTTTGCATACCGACAAAAATAGCATCAAGCAAAAATATCACTTATTTTTCCAATTTTCGACTTGTAGAACGATCAAGTATACTATTCTTTGGATTCTAAGATTTTTTTCAAGTGATTATTTTCAAAGTTGGGAAAAATGAAAAATTATTCTAAGTCCCCATTCGTAGTTCTTTTTGATTCGTATTGCTTCGGCGCAAAGTAGGTAGGGACACTTATGGCTTTCTCAATTTTTGGATAGGGACAGCCGGATAGCCGTCATTCAGCATAAAAGCTATTGTTATATGCATAGTTTGATGTGAGGAATGGGAATTGATTGAAATTTTCACCCGCCAATTGCCGGCTGGCCTGATTTTAAGGTTTGAGAATCTTGACAACGATTTTGCATACCGACAAAAATAGCATCAAGCAAAAATATCACTTATTTTTCCAATTTTCGACTTGTAGAACGATCAAGTATACTATTCTTTGGATTCTAAGATTTTTTTCAAGTGATTATTTTCAAAGTTGGGAAAAATGAAAAATTATTCTAAGTCCCCATTCGTAGTTCTTTTTGATTCGTATTGCTTCGGCGCAAAGTAGGTAGGGACACTTATGGATTTCTCAATTTTTGGATAGGGACAGCCGGATAGCCGTCATTCAGCATAAAAGCTATTGTTATATGCATAGTTTGATGTGAGGAATGGGAATTGATTGAAATTTTCACCCGCCAATTGCCGGCTGGCCTGATTTTAAGGTTTGAGAATCTTGACAACGATTTTGCATACCGACAAAAATAGCATCAAGCAAAAATATCACTTATTTTTCCAATTTTCGACTTGTAGAACGATCAAGTGTACTATTCTTTGGATTCTAAGATTTTTTTCAAGTGATTATTTTCAAAGTTGGGAAAAATGAAAAATTATTCTAAGTCCCCATTCGTAGTTCTTTTTGATTCGTATTGCTTCGGCGCAAAGTAGGTAGGGACACTTATGGATTTCTCAATTTTTGGATAGGGACAGCCGGATAGCCGTCATTCAGCATAAAAGCTATTGTTATATGCATAGTTTGATGTGAGGAATGGGAATTGATTGAAATTTTCACCCGCCAATTGCCGGCTGGCCTGATTTTAAGGTTTGAGAATCTTGACAACGATTTTGCATACCGACAAAAATAGCATCAAGCAAAAATATCACTTATTTTTCCAATTTTCGACTTGTAGAACGATCAAGTATACTATTCTTTGGATTCTAAGATTTTTTTCAAGTGATTATTTTCAAAGTTGGGAAAAATGAAAAATTATTCTAAGTCCCCATTCGTAGTTCTTTTTGATTCGTATTGCTTCGGCGCAAAGTAGGTAGGGACACTTATGGCTTTCTCAATTTTTGGATAGGGACAGCCGGATAGCCGTCATTCAGCATAAAAGCTATTGTTATATGCATAGTTTGATGTGAGGAATGGGAATTGATTGAAATTTTCACCCGCCAATTGCCGGCTGGCCTGATTTTAAGGTTTGAGAATCTTGACAACGATTTTGCATACCGACAAAAATAGCATCAAGCAAAAATATCACTTATTTTTCCAATTTTCGACTTGTAGAACGATCAAGTATACTATTCTTTGGATTCTAAGATTTTTTTCAAGTGATTATTTTCAAAGTTGGGAAAAATGAAAAATTATTCTAAGTCCCCATTCGTAGTTCTTTTTGATTCGTATTGCTTCGGCGCAAAGTAGGTAGGGACACTTATGGCTTTCTCAATTTTTGGATAGGGACAGCCGGATAGCCGTCATTCAGCATAAAAGCTATTGTTATATGCATAGTTTGATGTGAGGAATGGGAATTGATTGAAATTTTCACCCGCCAATTGCCGGCTGGCCTGATTTTAAGGTTTGAGAATCTTGACAACGATTTTGCATACCGACAAAAATAGCATCAAGCAAAAATATCACTTATTTTTCCAATTTTCGACTTGTAGAACGATCAAGTATACTATTCTTTGGATTCTAAGATTTTTTTCAAGTGATTATTTTGAAAGTTGGGAAAAATGAAAAATTATTCTAAGTCCCCATTCGTAGTTCTTTTTGATTCGTATTGCTTCGGCGCAAAGTAGGTAGGGACACTTATGGATTTCTCAATTTTTGGATAGGGACAGCCGAATAGCCGTTATTCAGCATAAAAGCTATTGTTATATGCATAGTTTGATGTGAGGAATGGGAATTGATTGAAATTTTCACCCGCCAATTGCCGGCTGGCCTGATTTTAAGGTTTGAGAATCTTGACAACGATTTTGCATACCGACAAAAATAGCATCAAGCAAAAATATCACTTATTTTTCCAATTTGCGACTTGTAGAACGATCAAGTATACTATTCTTTGGATTCTAAGATTTTTTTCAAGTGATTATTTTCAAAGTTGGGAAAAATGAAAAATTATTCTAAGTCCCCATTCGTAGTTCTTTTTGATTCGTATTGCTTCGGCGCAAAGTAGGTAGGGACACTTATGGCTTTCTCAATTTTTGGATAGGGACAGCCGGATAGCCGTCATTCAGCATAAAAGCTATTGTTATATGCATAGTTTGATGTGAGGAATGGGAATTGATTGAAATTTTCACCCGCCAATTGCCGGCTGGCCTGATTTTAAGGTTTGAGAATCTTGACAACGATTTTGCATACCGACAAAAATAGCATCAAGCAAAAATATCACTTATTTTTCCAATTTTCGACTTGTAGAACGATCAAGTATACTATTCTTTGGATTCTAAGATTTTTTTCAAGTGATTATTTTCAAAGTTGGGAAAAATGAAAAATTATTCTAAGTCCCCATTCGTAGTTCTTTTTGATTCGTATTGCTTCGGCGCAAAGTAGGTAGGGACACTTATGGCTTTCTCAATTTTTGGATAGGGACAGCCGGATAGCCGTCATTCAGCATAAAAGCTATTGTTATATGCATAGTTTGATGTGAGGAATGGGAATTGATTGAAATTTTCACCCGCCAATTGCCGGCTGGCCTGATTTTAAGGTTTGAGAATCTTGACAACGATTTTGCATACCGACAAAAATAGCATCAAGCAAAAATATCACTTATTTTTCCAATTTTCGACTTGTAGAACGATCAAGTATACTATTCTTTGGATTCTAAGATTTTTTTCAAGTGATTATTTTGAAAGTTGGGAAAAATGAAAAATTATTCTAAGTCCCCATTCGTAGTTCTTTTTGATTCGTATTGCTTCGGCGCAAAGTAGGTAGGGACACTTATGGATTTCTCAATTTTTGGATAGGGACAGCCGAATAGCCGTTATTCAGCATAAAAGCTATTGTTATATGCATAGTTTGATGTGAGGAATGGGAATTGATTGAAATTTTCACCCGCCAATTGCCGGCTGGCCTGATTTTAAGGTTTGAGAATCTTGACAACGATTTTGCATACCGACAAAAATAGCATCAAGCAAAAATATCACTTATTTTTCCAATTTGCGACTTGTAGAACGATCAAGTATACTATTCTTTGGATTCTAAGATTTTTTTCAAGTGATTATTTTCAAAGTTGGGAAAAATGAAAAATTATTCTAAGTCCCCATTCGTAGTTCTTTTTGATTCGTATTGCTTCGGCGCAAAGTAGGTAGGGACACTTATGGCTTTCTCAATTTTTGGATAGGGACAGCCGGATAGCCGTCATTCAGCATAAAAGCTATTGTTATATGCATAGTTTGATGTGAGGAATGGGAATTGATTGAAATTTTCACCCGCCAATTGCCGGCTGGCCTGATTTTAAGGTTTGAGAATCTTGACAACGATTTTGCATACCGACAAAAATAGCATCAAGCAAAAATATCACTTATTTTTCCAATTTTCGACTTGTAGAACGATCAAGTATACTATTCTTTGGATTCTAAGATTTTTTTCAAGTGATTAT
>NW_026974003.1:0-26254 GCF_034640455.1 Diachasmimorpha longicaudata | reverse complement strand
AGCCGTCATTCAGCATAAAAGCTATTGTTATATGCATAGTTTGATGTGAGGAATGGGAATTGATTGAAATTTTGACCCGCCAATTGCCGGCTGGCCTGATTTTAAGGTTTGAGAATCTTGACAACGATTTTGCATACCAACAAAAATAGCATCAAGCAAAAATATCACTTATTTTTCTAATTTTCGACTTGTAGAACGATCAACTATACTATTCTTTGGATTCTAAGATTTTTTTCAAGTGATTATTTTCAAAGTTGGGAAAAATGAAAAATTATTCTAAGTCCCCATTCGTAGTTCTTTTTGATTCGTATTGCTTCGGCGCAAAGTAGGTAGGGACACTTATGGCTTTCTCAATTTTTGGATAGGGACAGCCGGATAGCCGTCATTCAGCATAAAAGCTATTGTTATATGCATAGTTTGATGTGAGGAATGGGAATTGATTGAAATTTTCACCCGCCAATTGCCGGCTGGCCTGATTTTAAGGTTTGAGAATCTTGACAACGATTTTGCATACCGACAAAAATAGCATCAAGCAAAAATATCACTTATTTTTCCAATTTTCGACTTGTAGAACGATCAAGTATACTATTCTTTGGATTCTAAGTTTTTTTTCAAGTGATTATTTTCAAAGTTGGGAAAAATGAAAAATTATTCTAAGTCCCCATTCGTAGTTCTTTTTGATTCGTATTGCTTCGGCGCAAAGTAGGTAGGGACACTTATGGCTTTCTCAATTTTTGGATAGGGACAGCCGGATAGCCGTCATTCAGCATAAAAGCTATTGTTATATGCATAGTTTGATGTGAGGAATGGGAATTGATTGAAATTTTCACCCGCCAATTGCCGGCTGGCCTGATTTTAAGGTTTGAGAATCTTGACAACGATTTTGCATACCGACAAAAATAGCATCAAGCAAAAATATCACTTATTTTTCCAATTTTCGACTTGTAGAACGATCAAGTATACTATTCTTTGGATTCTAAGTTTTTTTTCAAGTGATTATTTTCAAAGTTGGGAAAAATGAAAAATTATTCTAAGTCCCCATTCGTAGTTCTTTTTGATTCGTATTGCTTCGGCGCAAAGTAGGTAGGGACACTTATGGCTTTCTCAATTTTTGGATAGGGACAGCCGGATAGCCGTCATTCAGCATAAAAGCTATTGTTATATGCATAGTTTGATGTGAGGAATGGGAATTGATTGAAATTTTCACCCGCCAATTGCCGGCTGGCCTGATTTTAAGGTTTGAGAATCTTGACAACGATTTTGCATACCGACAAAAATAGCATCAAGCAAAAATATCACTTATTTTTCCAATTTTCGACTTGTAGAACGATCAAGTATACTATTCTTTGGATTCTAAGATTTTTTTCAAGTGATTATTTTCAAAGTTGGGAAAAATGAAAAATTATTCTAAGTCCCCATTCGTAGTTCTTTTTGATTCGTATTGCTTCGGCGCAAAGTAGGTAGGGACACTTATGGATTTCTCAATTTTTGGATAGGGACAGACGGATAGCCGTCATTCAGCATAAAAGCTATTGTTATATGCATAGTTTGATGTGAGGAATGGGAATTGATTGAAATTTTCACCCGCCACTTGCCGGCTGGCCTGATTTTAAGGTTTGAGAATCTTGACAACGATTTTGCATACCGACAAAAATAGCATCAAACAAAAATATCACTTATTTTTCCAATTTTCGACTTGTAGAACGATCAAGTATACTATTCTTTGGATTCTAAGTTTTTTTTCAAGTGATTATTTTCAAAGTTGGGAAAAATGAAAAATTATTCTAAGTCCCCATTCGTAGTTCTTTTTGATTCGTATTGCTTCGGCGCAAAGTAGGTAGAGACACTTATGGCTTTCTCAATTTTTGGATAGGGACAGCCGGATAGCCGTCATTCAGCATAAAAGCTATTGTTATATGCATAGTTTGATGTGAGGAATGGGAATTGATTGAAATTTTCACCCGCCAATTGCCGGCTGGCCTGATTTTAAGGTTTGAGAATCTTGACAACGATTTTGCATACCGACAAAAATAGCATCAAGCAAAAATATCACTTATTTTTCCAATTTTCGACTTGTAGAACGATCAAGTATACTATTCTTTGGATTCTAAGTTTTTTTTCAAGTGATTATTTTCAAAGTTGGGAAAAATGAAAAATTATTCTAAGTCCCCATTCGTAGTTCTTTTTGATTCGTATTGCTTCGGCGCAAAGTAGGTAGGGACACTTATGGCTTTCTCAATTTTTGGATAGGGACAGCCGGATAGCCGTCATTCAGCATAAAAGCTATTGTTATATGCATAGTTTGATGTGAGGAATGGGAATTGATTGAAATTTTCACCCGCCAATTGCCGGCTGGCCTGATTTTAAGGTTTGAGAATCTTGACAACGATTTTGCATACCGACAAAAATAGCATCAAGCAAAAATATCACTTATTTTTCCAATTTTCGACTTGTAGAACGATCAAGTATACTATTCTTTGGATTCTAAGATTTTTTTCAAGTGATTATTTTCAAAGTTGGGAAAAATGAAAAATTATTCTAAGTCCCCATTCGTAGTTCTTTTTGATTCGTATTGCTTCGGCGCAAAGTAGGTAGGGACACTTATGGATTTCTCAATTTTTGGATAGGGACAGCCGGATAGCCGTCATTCAGCATAAAAGCTATTGTTATATGCATAGTTTGATGTGAGGAATGGGAATTGATTGAAATTTTCACCCGCCACTTGCCGGCTGGCCTGATTTTAAGGTTTGAGAATCTTGACAACGATTTTGCATACCGACAAAAATAGCATCAAACAAAAATATCACTTATTTTTCCAATTTTCGACTTGTAGAACGATCAAGTATACTATTCTTTGGATTCTAAGTTTTTTTTCAAGTGATTATTTTCAAAGTTGGGAAAAATGAAAAATTATTCTAAGTCCCCATTCGTAGTTCTTTTTGATTCGTATTGCTTCGGCGCAAAGTAGGTAGGGACACTTATGGCTTTCTCAATTTTTGGATAGGGACAGCCGGATAGCCGTCATTCAGCATAAAAGCTATTGTTATATGCATAGTTTGATGTGAGGAATGGGAATTGATTGAAATTTTCACCCGCCAATTGCCGGCTGGCCTGATTTTAAGGTTTGAGAATCTTGACAACGATTTTGCATACCGACAAAAATAGCATCAAGCAAAAATATCACTTATTTTTCCAATTTTCGACTTGTAGAACGATCAAGTATACTATTCTTTGGATTCTAAGTTTTTTTTCAAGTGATTATTTTCAAAGTTGGGAAAAATGAAAAATTATTCTAAGTCCCCATTCGTAGTTCTTTTTGATTCGTATTGCTTCGGCGCAAAGTAGGTAGGGACACTTATGGCTTTCTCAATTTTTGGATAGGGACAGCCGGATAGCCGTCATTCAGCATAAAAGCTATTGTTATATGCATAGTTTGATGTGAGGAATGGGAATTGATTGAAATTTTCACCCGCCAATTGCCGGCTGGCCTGATTTTAAGGTTTGAGAATCTTGACAACGATTTTGCATACCGACAAAAATAGCATCAAGCAAAAATATCACTTATTTTTCCAATTTTCGACTTGTAGAACGATCAAGTATACTATTCTTTGGATTCTAAGTTTTTTTTCAAGTGATTATTTTCAAAGTTGGGAAAAATGAAAAATTATTCTAAGTCCCCATTCGTAGTTCTTTTTGATTCGTATTGCTTCGGCGCAAAGTAGGTAGGGACACTTATGGCTTTCTCAATTTTTGGATAGGGACAGCCGGATAGCCGTCATTCAGCATAAAAGCTATTGTTATATGCATAGTTTGATGTGAGGAATGGGAATTGATTGAAATTTTCACCCGCCAATTGCCGGCTGGCCTGATTTTAAGGTTTGAGAATCTTGACAACGATTTTGCATACCGACAAAAATAGCATCAAGCAAAAATATCACTTATTTTTCCAATTTTCGACTTGTAGAACGATCAAGTATACTATTCTTTGGATTCTAAGATTTTTTTCAAGTGATTATTTTCAAAGTTGGGAAAAATGAAAAATTATTCTAAGTCCCCATTCGTAGTTCTTTTTGATTCGTATTGCTTCGGCGCAAAGTAGGTAGGGACACTTATGGATTTCTCAATTTTTGGATAGGGACAGCCGGATAGCCGTCATTCAGCATAAAAGCTATTGTTATATGCATAGTTTGATGTGAGGAATGGGAATTGATTGAAATTTTCACCCGCCAATTGCCGGCTGGCCTGATTTTAAGGTTTGAGAATCTTGACAACGATTTTGCATACCGACAAAAATAGCATCAAGCAAAAATATCACTTATTTTTCCAATTTTCGACTTGTAGAACGATCAAGTATACTATTCTTTGGATTCTAAGTTTTTTTTCAAGTGATTATTTTCAAAGTTGGGAAAAATGAAAAATTATTCTAAGTCCCCATTCGTAGTTCTTTTTGATTCGTATTGCTTCGGCGCAAAGTAGGTAGGGACACTTATGGCTTGTCAATTTTTGGATAGGGACAGCCGGATAGCCGTCATTCAGCATAAAAGCTATTGTTATATGCATAGTTTGATGTGAGGAATGGGAATTGATTGAAATTTTGACACGCCAATTACCGGCTGGCCTGATTTTAAGGTTTGAGAATCTTGACAACGATTTTGCATACCAACAAAAATAGCATCAAGCAAAAATATCACTTATTTTTCTAATTTTCGACTTGTAGAACGATCAACTATACTATTCTTTGGATTCTAAGATTTTTTTCAAGTGATTATTCTCAAAGTTGGGAAAAATGAAAAATTATTCTAAGTCCCCATTCGTAGTTCTTTTTGATTCGTATTGCTTCGGCGCAAAGTAGGTAGGGACACTTATGGCTTGACAATTTTTGGATAGGGACAGCCGGATAGCCGTCATTCAGCATCAAAGCTATTGTTATATGCATAGTTTATGTGAGGAATGGGAATTGATTGAAATTTTGACCCGCCAATTACCGGCTGGCCTGATTTTAAGGTTTGAGAATCTTGACAACGATTTTGCATACCAACAAAAATAGCATCAAGCAAAAATATCACTTATTTTTCTAATTTTCGACTTGTAGAACGATCAAGTATCCTATTCTTTGGATTCTAAGATTTTTTTCAAGTGATTATTTTCAAAGTTGGGAAAAATGAAAAATTATTCTAAGTCCCCATTCGTAGTTCTTTTTGATTCGTATTGCTTCGGCGCAAAGTAGGTAGGGACACTTATGGCTTGTCAATTTTTGGATAGGGACAGCCGGATAGCCGTCATTCAGCATAAAAGCTATTGTTATATGCATAGTTTGATGTGAGGAATGGGAATTGATTGAAATTTTGACCCGCCAATTACCGGCTGGACTGATTTTAAGGTTTGAGAATCTTGACAACGATTTTGCATACCAACAAAAATAGCATCAAGCAAAAATATCACTTATTTTTCTAATTTTCGACTTGTAGAACGATCAACTATACTATTCTTTGGATTCTAAGATTTTTTTCAAGTGATTATTTTCAAAGTTGGGAAAAATGAAAAATTATTCTAAGTCCCCATTCGTAGTTCTTTTTGATTCGTACTGCTTCGGCGCAAAGTAGGTAGGGACACTTAGGGCTTGTCAATTTTTGGATAGGGACAGCCGGATAGCCGTCATTCAGCATAAAAGCTATTGTTATATGCATAGTTTGATGTGAGGAATGGGAATTGATTGAAATTTTGACCCGCCAATTGCCGGCTGGCCTGATTTTAAGGTTTGAGAATCTTGACAACGATTTTGCATACCAACAAAAATAGCATCAAGCAAAAATATCACTTATTTTTCTAATTTTCGACTTGTAGAACGATCAACTATACTATTCTTTGGATTCTAAGATTTTTTTCAAGTGATTATTTTCAAAGTTGGGAAAAATGAAAAATTATTCTAAGTCCCCATTCGTAGTTCTTTTTGATTCGTATTGCTTCGGCGCAAAGTAGGTAGGGACACTTATGGCTTTCTCAATTTTTGGATAGGGACAGCCGGATAGCCGTCATTCAGCATAAAAGCTATTGTTATATGCATAGTTTGATGTGAGGAATGGGAATTGATTGAAATTTTCACCCGCCAATTGCCGGCTGGCCTGATTTTAAGGTTTGAGAATCTTGACAACGATTTTGCATACCGACAAAAATAGCATCAAGCAAAAATATCACTTATTTTTCCAATTTTCGACTTGTAGAACGATCAAGTATACTATTCTTTGGATTCTAAGTTTTTTTTCAAGTGATTATTTTCAAAGTTGGGAAAAATGAAAAATTATTCTAAGTCCCCATTCGTAGTTCTTTTTGATTCGTATTGCTTCGGCGCAAAGTAGGTAGGGACACTTATGGCTTTCTCAATTTTTGGATAGGGACAGCCGGATAGCCGTCATTCAGCATAAAAGCTATTGTTATATGCATAGTTTGATGTGAGGAATGGGAATTGATTGAAATTTTCACCCGCCAATTGCCGGCTGGCCTGATTTTAAGGTTTGAGAATCTTGACAACGATTTTGCATACCGACAAAAATAGCATCAAGCAAAAATATCACTTATTTTTCCAATTTTCGACTTGTAGAACGATCAAGTATACTATTCTTTGGATTCTAAGTTTTTTTTCAAGTGATTATTTTCAAAGTTGGGAAAAATGAAAAATTATTCTAAGTCCCCATTCGTAGTTCTTTTTGATTCGTATTGCTTCGGCGCAAAGTAGGTAGGGACACTTATGGCTTTCTCAATTTTTGGATAGGGACAGCCGGATAGCCGTCATTCAGCATAAAAGCTATTGTTATATGCATAGTTTGATGTGAGGAATGGGAATTGATTGAAATTTTCACCCGCCAATTGCCGGCTGGCCTGATTTTAAGGTTTGAGAATCTTGACAACGATTTTGCATACCGACAAAAATAGCATCAAGCAAAAATATCACTTATTTTTCCAATTTTCGACTTGTAGAACGATCAAGTATACTATTCTTTGGATTCTAAGATTTTTTTCAAGTGATTATTTTCAAAGTTGGGAAAAATGAAAAATTATTCTAAGTCCCCATTCGTAGTTCTTTTTGATTCGTATTGCTTCGGCGCAAAGTAGGTAGGGACACTTATGGATTTCTCAATTTTTGGATAGGGACAGCCGGATAGCCGTCATTCAGCATAAAAGCTATTGTTATATGCATAGTTTGATGTGAGGAATGGGAATTGATTGAAATTTTCACCCGCCACTTGCCGGCTGGCCTGATTTTAAGGTTTGAGAATCTTGACAACGATTTTGCATACCGACAAAAATAGCATCAAACAAAAATATCACTTATTTTTCCAATTTTCGACTTGTAGAACGATCAAGTATACTATTCTTTGGATTCTAAGTTTTTTTTCAAGTGATTATTTTCAAAGTTGGGAAAAATGAAAAATTATTCTAAGTCCCCATTCGTAGTTCTTTTTGATTCGTATTGCTTCGGCGCAAAGTAGGTAGGGACACTTATGGCTTTCTCAATTTTTGGATAGGGACAGCCGGATAGCCGTCATTCAGCATAAAAGCTATTGTTATATGCATAGTTTGATGTGAGGAATGGGAATTGATTGAAATTTTCACCCGCCAATTGCCGGCTGGCCTGATTTTAAGGTTTGAGAATCTTGACAACGATTTTGCATACCGACAAAAATAGCATCAAGCAAAAATATCACTTATTTTTCCAATTTTCGACTTGTAGAACGATCAAGTATACTATTCTTTGGATTCTAAGTTTTTTTTCAAGTGATTATTTTCAAAGTTGGGAAAAATGAAAAATTATTCTAAGTCCCCATTCGTAGTTCTTTTTGATTCGTATTGCTTCGGCGCAAAGTAGGTAGGGACACTTATGGCTTTCTCAATTTTTGGATAGGGACAGCCGGATAGCCGTCATTCAGCATAAAAGCTATTGTTATATGCATAGTTTGATGTGAGGAATGGGAATTGATTGAAATTTTCACCCGCCAATTGCCGGCTGGCCTGATTTTAAGGTTTGAGAATCTTGACAACGATTTTGCATACCGACAAAAATAGCATCAAGCAAAAATATCACTTATTTTTCCAATTTTCGACTTGTAGAACGATCAAGTATACTATTCTTTGGATTCTAAGATTTTTTTCAAGTGATTATTTTCAAAGTTGGGAAAAATGAAAAATTATTCTAAGTCCCCATTCGTAGTTCTTTTTGATTCGTATTGCTTCGGCGCAAAGTAGGTAGGGACACTTATGGATTTCTCAATTTTTGGATAGGGACAGCCGGATAGCCGTCATTCAGCATAAAAGCTATTGTTATATGCATAGTTTGATGTGAGGAATGGGAATTGATTGAAATTTTCACCCGCCACTTGCCGGCTGGCCTGATTTTAAGGTTTGAGAATCTTGACAACGATTTTGCATACCGACAAAAATAGCATCAAACAAAAATATCACTTATTTTTCCAATTTTCGACTTGTAGAACGATCAAGTATACTATTCTTTGGATTCTAAGTTTTTTTTCAAGTGATTATTTTCAAAGTTGGGAAAAATGAAAAATTATTCTAAGTCCCCATTCGTAGTTCTTTTTGATTCGTATTGCTTCGGCGCAAAGTAGGTAGGGACACTTATGGCTTTCTCAATTTTTGGATAGGGACAGCCGGATAGCCGTCATTCAGCATAAAAGCTATTGTTATATGCATAGTTTGATGTGCGGAATGGGAATTGATTGAAATTTTCACCCGCCAATTGCCGGCTGGCCTGATTTTAAGGTTTGAGAATCTTGACAACGATTTTGCATACCGACAAAAATAGCATCAAGCAAAAATATCACTTATTTTTCCAATTTTCGACTTGTAGAACGATCAAGTATACTATTCTTTGGATTCTAAGTTTTTTTTCAAGTGATTATTTTCAAAGTTGGGAAAAATGAAAAATTATTCTAAGTCCCCATTCGTAGTTCTTTTTGATTCGTATTGCTTCGGCGCAAAGTAGGTAGGGACACTTATGGCTTTCTCAATTTTTGGATAGGGACAGCCGGATAGCCGTCATTCAGCATAAAAGCTATTGTTATATGCATAGTTTGATGTGAGGAATGGGAATTGATTGAAATTTTCACCCGCCAATTGCCGGCTGGCCTGATTTTAAGGTTTGAGAATCTTGACAACGATTTTGCATACCGACAAAAATAGCATCAAGCAAAAATATCACTTATTTTTCCAATTTTCGACTTGTAGAACGATCAAGTATACTATTCTTTGGAATCTAAGTTTTTTTTCAAGTGATTATTTTCAAAGTTGGGAAAAATGAAAAATTATTCTAAGTCCCCATTCGTAGTTCTTTTTGATTCGTATTGCTTCGGCGCAAAGTAGGTAGGGACACTTATGGCTTTCTCAATTTTTGGATAGGGACAGCCGGATAGCCGTCATTCAGCATAAAAGCTATTGTTATATGCATAGTTTGATGTGAGGAATGGGAATTGATTGAAATTTTCACCCGCCAATTGCCGGCTGGCCTGATTTTAAGGTTTGAGAATCTTGACAACGATTTTGCATACCGACAAAAATAGCATCAAGCAAAAATATCACTTATTTTTCCAATTTTCGACTTGTAGAACGATCAAGTATACTATTCTTTGGATTCTAAGATTTTTTTCAAGTGATTATTTTCAAAGTTGGGAAAAATGAAAAATTATTCTAAGTCCCCATTCGTAGTTCTTTTTGATTCGTATTGCTTCGGCGCAAAGTAGGTAGGGACACTTATGGATTTCTCAATTTTTGGATAGGGACAGCCGGATAGCCGTCATTCAGCATAAAAGCTATTGTTATATGCATAGTTTGATGTGAGGAATGGGAATTGATTGAAATTTTCACCCGCCACTTGCCGGCTGGCCTGATTTTAAGGTTTGAGAATCTTGACAACGATTTTGCATACCGACAAAAATAGCATCAAACAAAAATATCACTTATTTTTCCAATTTTCGACTTGTAGAACGATCAAGTATACTATTCTTTGGATTCTAAGTTTTTTTTCAAGTGATTATTTTCAAAGTTGGGAAAAATGAAAAATTATTCTAAGTCCCCATTCGTAGTTCTTTTTGATTCGTATTGCTTCGGCGCAAAGTAGGTAGGGACACTTATGGCTTTCTCAATTTTTGGATAGGGACAGCCGGATAGCCGTCATTCAGCATAAAAGCTATTGTTATATGCATAGTTTGATGTGAGGAATGGGAATTGATTGAAATTTTCACCCGCCAATTGCCGGCTGGCCTGATTTTAAGGTTTGAGAATCTTGACAACGATTTTGCATACCGACAAAAATAGCATCAAGCAAAAATATCACTTATTTTTCCAATTTTCGACTTGTAGAACGATCAAGTATACTATTCTTTGGATTCTAAGTTTTTTTTCAAGTGATTATTTTCAAAGTTGGGAAAAATGAAAAATTATTCTAAGTCCCCATTCGTAGTTCTTTTTGATTCGTATTGCTTCGGCGCAAAGTAGGTAGGGACACTTATGGCTTTCTCAATTTTTGGATAGGGACAGCCGGATAGCCGTCATTCAGCATAAAAGCTATTGTTATATGCATAGTTTGATGTGAGGAATGGGAATTGATTGAAATTTTCACCCGCCAATTGCCGGCTGGCCTGATTTTAAGGTTTGAGAATCTTGACAACGATTTTGCATACCGACAAAAATAGCATCAAGCAAAAATATCACTTATTTTTCCAATTTTCGACTTGTAGAACGATCAAGTATACTATTCTTTGGATTCTAAGTTTTTTTTCAAGTGATTATTTTCAAAGTTGGGAAAAATGAAAAATTATTCTAAGTCCCCATTCGTAGTTCTTTTTGATTCGTATTGCTTCGGCGCAAAGTAGGTAGGGACACTTATGGCTTTCTCAATTTTTGGATAGGGACAGCCGGATAGCCGTCATTCAGCATAAAAGCTATTGTTATATGCATAGTTTGATGTGAGGAATGGGAATTGATTGAAATTTTCACCCGCCAATTGCCGGCTGGCCTGATTTTAAGGTTTGAGAATCTTGACAACGATTTTGCATACCGACAAAAATAGCATCAAGCAAAAATATCACTTATTTTGCCAATTTTCGACTTGTAGAACGATCAAGTATACTATTCATTGGATTCTAAGTTTTTTTTCAAGTGATTATTTTCAAAGTTGGGAAAAATGAAAAATTATTCTAAGTCCCCATTCGTAGTTCTTTTTGATTCGTATTGCTTCGGCGCAAAGTAGGTAGGGACACTTATGGCTTTCTCAATTTTTGGATAGGGACAGCCGGATAGCCGTCATTCAGCATAAAAGCTATTGTTATATGCATAGTTTGATGTGAGGAATGGGAATTGATTGAAATTTTCACCCGCCAATTGCCGGCTGGCCTGATTTTAAGGTTTGAGAATCTTGACAACGATTTTGCATACCGACAAAAATAGCATCAAGCAAAAATATCACTTATTTTTCCAATTTTCGACTTGTAGAACGATCAAGTATACTATTCTTTGGATTCTAAGATTTTTTTCAAGTGATTATTTTCAAAGTTGGGAAAAATGAAAAATTATTCTAAGTCCCCATTCGTAGTTCTTTTTGATTCGTATTGCTTCGGCGCAAAGTAGGTAGGGACACTTATGGATTTCTCAATTTTTGGATAGGGACAGCCGGATAGCCGTCATTCAGCATAAAAGCTATTGTTATATGCATAGTTTGATGTGAGGAATGGGAATTGATTGAAATTTTCACCCGCCACTTGCCGGCTGGCCTGATTTTAAGGTTTGAGAATCTTGACAACGATTTTGCATACCGACAAAAATAGCATCAAACAAAAATATCACTTATTTTTCCAATTTTCGACTTGTAGAACGATCAAGTATACTATTCTTTGGATTCTAAGTTTTTTTTCAAGTGATTATTTTCAAAGTTGGGAAAAATGAAAAATTATTCTAAGTCCCCATTCGTAGTTCTTTTTGATTCGTATTGCTTCGGCGCAAAGTAGGTAGGGACACTTATGGCTTTCTCAATTTTTGGATAGGGACACTCAATGCGGTATTATGAAAACAACCTTGCCAGGTTATGGTTTTCGGAAACCTCGCATGGCCTATTAATCTACTCTACTTACATAATAACAAACACTTAGGCCATTACCCACTGCCAAGGGGGGGGTTGGAAAAATCCATACTGTCGGCCGGTTCAGATGGCCGAAGGACACTTTGCAACCATGACGGCGCCAGGTCACAAGTGACTGACGCAGGCATGGCTCCCGCGGGGAACCTCGGGGCGGTGGTCCTTGGTGTCAGCCTGACACCCAGAATGTGAAAAGTGGATAAGGGTATTTGGGATTAAAAGAGATAGAATAGAAGAAGAAGAGGAAGAAAAGAGAAGAGGTGAATCTAATTCTCATTCATATCTCCAACCGGGACAGGGTTACCCGGAGAAGGTTACCGGGTTCCTGTCCCACGACTCTCGTCTCCGACAACGAGAGCTGGTTGGTACCATTCATTCTTCACTCATCGTCGCCGCGACTTCTTATTTCCGCGTACGCTTCCACGCATTTCAGCCACATACATTCCCTGCAAAAATCCGCGAACACGGCGAATGACTCCCTGGACGACACTAGCGCTTGTGCCGCCTGGGGCCATGGGCGATTCCCGATTAATCCCGCGATGCACTCCCGCTGTGGTGCATATATCGGACAGTCCATAATAAAATGCTGGACTGTGTCTTCAGCCTGGTCGCACTCGCAATTGCGTGACTGGGCAAGGCCCCGGTCGTGAAGATAGGACCGGAATTGCCCATGCCCTGTCAGGACCTGCGAGACCCAGTGGTCGCACTCGACCCACTTAGCTTCCAGGCGCGCCGCAGTATCGGGGAAGAACGCAAAGGTGTTCCTCCCGGTTGAAGCCCGCTCGAACCTACTCCGCCAGAGATTTCGGATCTCTGTTTTTATTTCCTCAACGGCCTCGATCGGGCGGCCGTTGTTACCAACGCGCGGATTCGCGGGGTCTATATCAACATCTCCTATTCTGACCGGAATGCCTTTCTTGGCTTGGTAGCGCGCTGCTCTTTCCCTCAGTAATAGGTCCACAGGAAGCACCCCCGCCGCTGCGCAGAGTGCTTCGTGTGAAGCCGTCCTATACGCGCCAGTCACTGTCAGCAGCGCGCTCCTCTGCGCGGTACGCAGTTTCTTCATGTCGTACGGTGTGCACCGGTCCACCCACCCGTGGGCTGCATACGACGCGACAGCCTGAAAAACGCCCTGGAATACTACCTTAACCGATCGGTATCGGAGTCCCCAATGCTTGTGCATTAGGGCCGATAGCCGAGTGAAGAGGACCCTAGCTTTTTCCTGAATGTATCGTGTATGGGTCCGGACCCGCATGTTCCTATTAAAATGTACCCCGAGGTACCTGACGCTATCCTTAAATTGAATCTTCTCCCCGGAGAGCCTAATCTCGGGTGGGCGGATATCCAGCACCGGTTTCACGCGTCGGCGGGTCCTTCGCGCCCGATCCCACCTGTACCGCACCAGCGGCGCTCTCTTCTGCGAGTTGCATGACAGGACAATTGCCTCTGTCTTGCTCCTCGACAGTTCGAGCTTCGCTGACGCGCACCACGACGCGATGTGTTCGGCGACGGCTCGGCCTATCCTCTCTATTTCCTTACGCGAGTCGGCCGATACGACCGCGATAAGGTCGTCCGCGTAGGCGACTTCGATGTCACCAAAATTCTGCTCGATGCTCTTGAGGAGGGCATCGAACATGAGATTCCAGCAAGCGGGGCCGAGGACTGATCCTTGCGGACAGCCCCGGGTGGCCGGCTTGGAAACCTCTTGGTCGCTCCAGGCGATCTTGACAGTCCGATTGTCGAAGTAGCTCCGGAGCACTTCAAAGACATTCTTCGGGCAGTCTCGATCCGCCAAAGACTGGAGGACTAGGGGCCACCACACGTTGTCAAAGGCTCCTGAGATATCGAATAGGAGTCCAATGACGTACCTCTTGTCGTTACCGCGCTCGACTAATTCACGCAACTCTACTATCGCGTCTTCCGTGGATCGTCCAGGCAGAAAGCCATATTGACGTCCTGATATTTTGTCCTCGGTAAGGACTTTCGCCGTAAGGATCCCGTGAAGGACCTTTTCAAAAAATTTCCCGACAACCGACAAGAGGCAAATGGGACGGTACGATTTGGGGTCGGACACATCCTTGTGAACTCCTTTGAGGAGAGCACGAAGTGTGCCGACTTTCCAAACGGTGGGGAAAACGCCGTGCTTAAGGCAGGCGTTGAAGAGTCGCGTGAAGATGTGAGGCATCCTCATGACCGCGACTTTTAGGACCCTAACTTCAACTAAATCGCATCCTGGGGCTTTGTCGTTCTTAAGGGTCTTTACGAGACCCTTAAGTTGGTCGTCCGTCAAGTCTCGTGCGTCCTCTGTTTGAACCCTTAGGTTCTTCACGCGTTCGCGGATGTCTCTCTGTTCCGGTGTGTCGGCGTTGGGGTCGTCGTCGGGTACGTGTGTGTCCAACAGGACCTCAGCAGTCTCACGCATTGTAAGTGTCGTGCCATTCGCGGTTCTAAGTGTGCTGAGGACCGTGCCTACGCGCAATTTATCAGCCGCGTATTTATAGTGGAAGCCCCAGGGATTCGCGTTGCTTTCCGTCGTTATGTAACCGCGCCAGCTATTTTCTTTAGTTGTCCTAAGTAGCCTGGTATACGATCGCAGGACTACACGATACCTGCTCTGTTTAATCTTTCGCGCGTCAGGGTTAGTCTCCCTTCGGTAGCCGTTTCGGAGACGACTGACCAGTTTGCGTTTGCTGGTCAGCTCCTCGGTCCACCACGGATTCGCGCGACGGTAATGTCTGCGGCGCGGCATCGAATCTTGGCAGGCTTTGGTGAGTACGTCACCCAGTACTTCTGCCATTCTCTCAACATCCGCTGTAGAATCCAGCGGATGGTCCACGAGTTTCTCACGGGCCTCCTCATCGAGGGTCGCTTCGAACTTTTTCCAGTCGGCCCGACGAACGTTGAACCGCATGGTAGAGCCCTCGCCGACACCCGAGTTATTGACGCGCTGTGAGGAACTCCGGATCGCTAAACGAAAGAAAACCGACGTGTGGTCACCGGTGGACCACTCGTCCTCCAACCTCCATGCACGTATGAATTTATACATGCCAGGAGTGGCCAGTGTGACGTCGATGAACGACGTACCTGCGGCACTCCTGAAGGTGGGGCCCTGCCTAGCATCATTCGCGACGCGGAGACCGAAAGACTCGATGAGCTCACCCAGGAGGACACCACGGTCAGTGGTCCTGGGGCTCCAAAGGGAGTGTTGGGCGTTGGAATCGGCCGCCACCAGAACGCGGCGACCCCTGAGACAGCTGAGAACCTTTTCAAGCTGCCTCAGGTGGATTTCTATGTCGTCCGAGTATTGAAAATAACTGGAGACGACGAAGAAGGATCCACCGGGGACGCGGGCTTCAGCACAAACGCAATGTGCATTACTTAATTGGGACACGTAAGCAATCTCCACGATGGAGTTGCACGCAACGACGGCCGCCCACGGTCGCTCCGTTGAGCTCGCGGCAATACGCATTCCGACTCCTAGGCCGCGGATGGCCCAGGTGTTCGCCTCCCGAATGGCATACGGCTCTTGGAGCAACAATATGTCCAGACGCTCTTTACGAATTAACTGGAAGACCTCCCCGGTTACTGCAATTGAGCGGGACATGTTCAATTGCAGTATTCTAACGTCGCGTTGCGCGCCCGGTCCCTCGATCGCAGGGGTCCGGGGAGGATGACCTATTGGAACGGGGGGTACCGGTGAGCCTCCGGTCGCGACGCGATGACTATCGATCCTACTTAAACTAACGTGGCACTCGCGAACCCTACCTAATAATTGAGTGGACTCACCGGTCGAAGTTCTTGAAGATCCTGGCGTTGGCTGGCTCGGCTGCGCAGTCAACTCCTCTTCCTCTGCGACGTCCTCGTGAACAGCACGAAGGCTGGAACCTTTCCCTCGTCGGGAGGGCAGTACCCCGGCGCACGGCGGGCGACTACGAACCCTTGAGGGCACCACCCTCCTTGGGTCCCTCGATGTAGCCGCTGGAGATGATGTTCTGGCATGCTGGGAAGCGATGCGCAGACTTCGCCGCACGACGGACGCATTTTTGTGCCCCCCCGGAGATCCGATTGGGGGCAGTTTAGCCTCCGGACAAGATTTGCAAAAATGCCCTGCCATGGTTGAAGTAGACGATACGGTCGCCGGCCGTGCCGAAAGGCAAGAGCTGAAAAGCTGAAAAGTACAAGAAAAAGAATGAATAAGAGGATTAAGGATTAGAGGGGGCGGTTCCCCGCGGCACCGAGCTGGGTAGCTCGGGACGCTGAGCACCGTCCCTGGGAGGGGGCCTTCCGGTTCCCGCTGAGCTGGGGAGCTCGGATCGGGGCCCGGTGGAGGCGCTGAAGGAGTGCTCCGCCTCGACTCCCCTCGAAAGAGGAGCAGAGAGGGAGCAGACCCACAGAAAGGGGGAACCCACCCATCCCACCCGACGATCCACCCCGCGAACCGTCCCTTTCCCGAGGGATACCCACCCACTCCCCCTGACCCAACCCCCACGTGTGGCGTCGCGTTTTCGCCGGCCTCCACCGTTGCGGGAGGTTCCGACTACTAACGCGTGGCTGGAACAAGTTGCGAGAACCGCAATGTCCATGCCCTTCGCACTGCGAAGCAGCCAGTCCCCCCTCCCCCGCACCACCCCGCGAACCGTCCCTTTTCCGAGGGATACCCACCCACTCCCCCTGACCCAATCCCCACGTGTGGCGTCGCGTTTTCGCCGGCCTCCACCGTTGCGGGAGGTTCCGACTACTAACGCGTGGCTGGAACTACTTGCGAGAACCGCAGCGTCCATGCCCTTCGCACTGCGAAGCAGCCAGTCCCCCCGAACCCCCACCCACGCGTGGAATTACCCGTCCACCAACCGATTCCGCCCTCCACCACGTGGAACCACCCCTCCACCAGCCGATTTCGCCCTCCCTCGCGTCTCCCGAAGTCCGGCCCACCCCACCGTGACCCAATCCGCGACCCTCCCCATCCGAACCCCCAGTAGATAGGTCTCGCGCCCCTCCTCCCGCCGATTTCGCCCTCCACCACGCGGACCCACCCCTCCTCCACGTGGAACCACCCCTCCACCAGCCGATTTCGCCCTCCCTCGCGACCCAATTCGCGACCCCCCCCCACCGAAACCCCCCCTGGGCACAGGGTTTCACCCTGCACCCGCAACCCCCCCTTGGTATAATTATTGAGACCCCCCAAAAGGGGGATCCCAATCCCTACACCAAGTTCGACTCAGGGCCCGCGGGGTCGTCACACCCCGTGTGTAAGGGCGGTTTTACCCGCCATTACACCCCCTGCGGGATTTGGATAGGGACAGCCGGATAGCCGTCATTCAGCATAAAAGCTATTGTTATATGCATAGTTTGATGTGCGGAATGGGAATTGATTGAAATTTTCACCCGCCAATTGCCGGCTGGCCTGATTTTAAGGTTTGAGAATCTTGACAACGATTTTGCATACCGACAAAAATAGCATCAAGCAAAAATATCACTTATTTTTCCAATTTTCGACTTGTAGAACGATCAAGTATACTATTCTTTGGATTCTAAGTTTTTTTTCAAGTGATTATTTTCAAAGTTGGGAAAAATGAAAAATTATTCTAAGTCCCCATTCGTAGTTCTTTTTGATTCGTATTGCTTCGGCGCAAAGTAGGTAGGGACACTTATGGCTTTCTCAATTTTTGGATAGGGACAGCCGGATAGCCGTCATTCAGCATAAAAGCTATTGTTATATGCATAGTTTGATGTGAGGAATGGGAATTGATTGAAATTTTCACCCGCCAATTGCCGGCTGGCCTGATTTTAAGGTTTGAGAATCTTGACAACGATTTTGCATACCGACAAAAATAGCATCAAGCAAAAATATCACTTATTTTTCCAATTTTCGACTTGTAGAACGATCAAGTATACTATTCTTTGGATTCTAAGTTTTTTTTCAAGTGATTATTTTCAAAGTTGGGAAAAATGAAAAATTATTCTAAGTCCCCATTCGTAGTTCTTTTTGATTCGTATTGCTTCGGCGCAAAGTAGGTAGGGACACTTATGGCTTTCTCAATTTTTGGATAGGGACAGCCGGATAGCCGTCATTCAGCATAAAAGCTATTGTTATATGCATAGTTTGATGTGAGGAATGGGAATTGATTGAAATTTTCACCCGCCAATTGCCGGCTGGCCTGATTTTAAGGTTTGAGAATCTTGACAACGATTTTGCATACCGACAAAAATAGCATCAAGCAAAAATATCACTTATTTTTCCAATTTTCGACTTGTAGAACGATCAAGTATACTATTCTTTGGATTCTAAGTTTTTTTTCAAGTGATTATTTTCAAAGTTGGGAAAAATGAAAAATTATTCTAAGTCCCCATTCGTAGTTCTTTTTGATTCGTATTGCTTCGGCGCAAAGTAGGTAGGGACACTTATGGCTTTCTCAATTTTTGGATAGGGACAGCCGGATAGCCGTCATTCAGCATAAAAGCTATTGTTATATGCATAGTTTGATGTGAGGAATGGGAATTGATTGAAATTTTCACCCGCCAATTGCCGGCTGGCCTGATTTTAAGGTTTGAGAATCTTGACAACGATTTTGCATACCGACAAAAATAGCATCAAGCAAAAATATCACTTATTTTTCCAATTTTCGACTTGTAGAACGATCAAGTATACTATTCTTTGGATTCTAAGTTTTTTTTCAAGTGATTATTTTCAAAGTTGGGAAAAATGAAAAATTATTCTAAGTCCCCATTCGTAGTTCTTTTTGATTCGTATTGCTTCGGCGCAAAGTAGGTAGGGACACTTATGGCTTTCTCAATTTTTGGATAGGGACAGCCGGATAGCCGTCATTCAGCATAAAAGCTATTGTTATATGCATAGTTTGATGTGAGGAATGGGAATTGATTGAAATTTTCACCCGCCAATTGCCGGCTGGCCTGATTTTAAGGTTTGAGAATCTTGACAACGATTTTGCATACCGACAAAAATAGCATCAAGCAAAAATATCACTTATTTTTCCAATTTTCGACTTGTAGAACGATCAAGTATACTATTCTTTGGATTCTAAGTTTTTTTTCAAGTGATTATTTTCAAAGTTGGGAAAAATGAAAAATTATTCTAAGTCCCCATTCGTAGTTCTTTTTGATTCGTATTGCTTCGGCGCAAAGTAGGTAGGGACACTTATGGCTTTCTCAATTTTTGGATAGGGACAGCCGGATAGCCGTCATTCAGCATAAAAGCTATTGTTATATGCATAGTTTGATGTGAGGAATGGGAATTGATTGAAATTTTCACCCGCCAATTGCCGGCTGGCCTGATTTTAAGGTTTGAGAATCTTGACAACGATTTTGCATACCGACAAAAATAGCATCAAGCAAAAATATCACTTATTTTTCCAATTTTCGACTTGTAGAACGATCAAGTATACTATTCTTTGGATTCTAAGATTTTTTTCAAGTGATTATTTTCAAAGTTGGGAAAAATGAAAAATTATTCTAAGTCCCCATTCGTAGTTCTTTTTGATTCGTATTGCTTCGGCGCAAAGTAGGTAGGGACACTTATGGCTTGTCAATTTTTGGATAGGGACAGCCGGATAGCCGTCATTCAGCATAAAAGCTATTGTTATATGCATAGTTTGATGTGAGGAATGGGAATTGATTGAAATTTTGACCCGCCAATTGCCGGCTGGCCTGATTTTAAGGTTTGAGAATCTTGACAACGATTTTGCATACCAACAAAAATAGCATCAAGCAAAAATATCACTTATTTTTCTAATTTTCGACTTGTAGAACGATCAACTATACTATTCTTTGGATTCTAAGATTTTTTTCAAGTGATTATTTTCAAAGTTGGGAAAAATGAAAAATTATTCTAAGTCCCCATTCGTAGTTCTTTTTGATTCGTATTGCTTCGGCGCAAAGTAGGTAGGGACACTTATGGCTTGTCAATTTTTGGATAGGGACAGCCGGATAGCCGTCATTCAGCATAAAAGCTATTGTTATATGCATAGTTTGATGTGAGGAATGGGAATTGATTGAAATTTTGACCCGCCAATTACCGGCTGGCCTGATTTTAAGGTTTGAGAATCTTGACAACGATTTTGCATACCAACAAAAATAGCATCAAGCAAAAATATCACTTATTTTTCTAATTTTCGACTTGTAGAACGATCAACTATACTATTCTTTGGATTCTAAGATTTTTTTCAAGTGATTATTCTCAAAGTTGGGAAAAATGAAAAATTATTCTAAGTCCCCATTCGTAGTTCTTTTTGATTCGTATTGCTTCGGCGCAAAGTAGGTAGGGACACTTATGGCTTTCTCAATTTTTGGATAGGGACAGCCGGATAGCCGTCATTCAGCATAAAAGCTATTGTTATATGCATAGTTTGATGTGAGGAATGGGAATTGATTGAAATTTTCACCCGCCAATTGCCGGCTGGCCTGATTTTAAGGTTTGAGAATCTTGACAACGATTTTGCATACCGACAAAAATAGCATCAAGCAAAAATATCACTTATTTTTCCAATTTTCGACTTGTAGAACGATCAAGTATACTATTCTTTGGATTCTAAGTTTTTTTTCAAGTGATTATTTTCAAAGTTGGGAAAAATGAAAAATTATTCTAAGTCCCCATTCGTAGTTCTTTTTGATTCGTATTGCTTCGGCGCAAAGTAGGTAGGGACACTTATGGCTTTCTCAATTTTTGGATAGGGACAGCCGGATAGCCGTCATTCAGCATAAAAGCTATTGTTATATGCATAGTTTGATGTGAGGAATGGGAATTGATTGAAATTTTCACCCGCCAATTGCCGGCTGGCCTGATTTTAAGGTTTGAGAATCTTGACAACGATTTTGCATACCGACAAAAATAGCATCAAGCAAAAATATCACTTATTTTTCCAATTTTCGACTTGTAGAACGATCAAGTATACTATTCTTTGGATTCTAAGTTTTTTTTCAAGTGATTATTTTCAAAGTTGGGAAAAATGAAAAATTATTCTAAGTCCCCATTCGTAGTTCTTTTTGATTCGTATTGCTTCGGCGCAAAGTAGGTAGGGACACTTATGGCTTTCTCAATTTTTGGATAGGGACAGCCGGATAGCCGTCATTCAGCATAAAAGCTATTGTTATATGCATAGTTTGATGTGAGGAATGGGAATTGATTGAAATTTTCACCCGCCAATTGCCGGCTGGCCTGATTTTAAGGTTTGAGAATCTTGACAACGATTTTGCATACCGACAAAAATAGCATCAAGCAAAAATATCACTTATTTTTCCAATTTTCGACTTGTAGAACGATCAAGTATACTATTCTTTGGATTCTAAGTTTTTTTTCAAGTGATTATTTTCAAAGTTGGGAAAAATGAAAAATTATTCTAAGTCCCCATTCGTAGTTCTTTTTGATTCGTATTGCTTCGGCGCAAAGTAGGTAGGGACACTTATGGCTTTCTCAATTTTTGGATAGGGACAGCCGGATAGCCGTCATTCAGCATAAAAGCTATTGTTATATGCATAGTTTGATGTGAGGAATGGGAATTGATTGAAATTTTCACCCGCCAATTGCCGGCTGGCCTGATTTTAAGGTTTGAGAATCTTGACAACGATTTTGCATACCGACAAAAATAGCATCAAGCAAAAATATCACTTATTTTTCCAATTTTCGACTTGTAGAACGATCAAGTATACTATTCTTTGGATTCTAAGATTTTTTTCAAGTGATTATTTTCAAAGTTGGGAAAAATGAAAAATTATTCTAAGTCCCCATTCGTAGTTCTTTTTGATTCGTATTGCTTCGGCGCAAAGTAGGTAGGGACACTTATGGATTTCTCAATTTTTGGATAGGGACAGCCGGATAGCCGTCATTCAGCATAAAAGCTATTGTTATATGCATAGTTTGATGTGAGGAATGGGAATTGATTGAAATTTTCACCCGCCACTTGCCGGCTGGCCTGATTTTAAGGTTTGAGAATCTTGACAACGATTTTGCATACCGACAAAAATAGCATCAAACAAAAATATCACTTATTTTTCCAATTTTCGACTTGTAGAACGATCAAGTATACTATTCTTTGGATTCTAAGTTTTTTTTCAAGTGATTATTTTCAAAGTTGGGAAAAATGAAAAATTATTCTAAGTCCCCATTCGTAGTTCTTTTTGATTCGTATTGCTTCGGCGCAAAGTAGGTAGGGACACTTATGGCTTGTCAATTTTTGGATAGGGACAGCCGGATAGCCGTCATTCAGCATAAAAGCTATTGTTATATGCATAGTTTGATGTGAGGAATGGGAATTGATTGAAATTTTGACCCGCCAATTGCCGGCTGGCCTGATTTTAAGGTTTGAGAATCTTGACAACGATTTTGCATACCAACAAAAATAGCATCAAGCAAAAATATCACTTATTTTTCTAATTTTCGACTTGTAGAACGATCAACTATACTATTCTTTGGATTCTAAGATTTTTTTCAAGTGATTATTTTCAAAGTTGGGAAAAATGAAAAATTATTCTAAGTCCCCATTCGTAGTTCTTTTTGATTCGTATTGCTTCGGCGCAAAGTAGGTAGGGACACTTATGGCTTGTCAATTTTTGGATAGGGACAGCCGGATAGCCGTCATTCAGCATAAAAGCTATTGTTATATGCATAGTTTGATGTGAGGAATGGGAATTGATTGAAATTTTGACCCGCCAATTACCGGCTGGCCTGATTTTAAGGTTTGAGAATCTTGACAACGATTTTGCATACCAACAAAAATAGCATCAAGCAAAAATATCACTTATTTTTCTAATTTTCGACTTGTAGAACGATCAACTATACTATTCTTTGGATTCTAAGATTTTTTTCAAGTGATTATTCTCAAAGTTGGGAAAAATGAAAAATTATTCTAAGTCCCCATTCGTAGTTCTTTTTGATTCGTATTGCTTCGGCGCAAAGTAGGTAGGGACACTTATGGCTTGACAATTTTTGGATAGGGACAGCCGGATAGCCGTCATTCAGCATAAAAGCTATTGTTATATGCATAGTTTGATGTGAGGAATGGGAATTGATTGAAATTTTGACCCGCCAATTGCCGGCTGGCCTGATTTTAAGGTTTGAGAATCTTGACAACGATTTTGCATACCAACAAAAATAGCATCAAGCAAAAATATCACTTATTTTTCTAATTTTCGACTTGTAGAACGATCAACTATACTATTCTTTGGATTCTAAGATTTTTTTCAAGTGATTATTTTCAAAGTTGGGAAAAATGAAAAATTATTCTAAGTCCCCATTCGTAGTTCTTTTTGATTCGTATTGCTTCGGCGCAAAGTAGGTAGGGACACTTAGGGCTTGTCAATTTTTGGATAGGGACAGCCGGATAGCCGTCATTCAGCATAAAAGCTATTGTTATATGCATAGTTTGATGTGAGGAATGGGAATTGATTGAAATTTTGACCCGCCAATTGCCGGCTGGCCTGATTTTAAGGTTTGAGAATCTTGACAACGATTTTGCATACCAACAAAAATAGCATCAAGCAAAAATATCACTTATTTTTCTAATTTTCGACTTGTAGAACGATCAAGTATACTATTCTTTGGATTCTAAGATTTTTTTCAAGTGATTATTTTCAAAGTTGGGAAAAATGAAAAATTATTCTAAGTCCCCATTCGTAGTTCTTTTTGATTCGTATTGCTTCGGCGCAAAGTAGGTAGGGACACTTATGGCTTGTCAATTTTTGGATAGGGACAGCCGGATAGCCGTCATTCAGCATAAAAGCTATTGTTATATGCATAGTTTGATGTGATGAATGGGAATTGATTGAAATTTTGACCCGCCAATTACCGGCTGGACTGATTTTAAGGTTTGAGAATCTTGACAACGATTTTGCATACCAACAAAAATAGCATCAAGCAAAAATATCACTTATTTTTCTAATTTTCGACTTGTAGAACGATCAACTATACTATTCTTTGGATTCTAAGATTTTTTTCAAGTGATTATTTTCAAAGTTGGGAAAAATGAAAAATTATTCTAAGTCCCCATTCGTAGTTCTTTTTGATTCGTATTGCTTCGGCGCAAAGTAGGTAGGGACACTTATGGCTTGTCAATTTTTGGATAGGGACAGCCGGATAGCCGTCATTCAGCATAAAAGCTATTGTTATATGCATAGTTTGATGTGAGGAATGGGAATTGATTGAAATTTTGACACGCCAATTACCGGCTGGCCTGATTTTAAGGTTTGAGAATCTTGACAACGATTTTGCATACCAACAAAAATAGCATCAAGCAAAAATATCACTTATTTTTCTAATTTTCGACTTGTAGAACGATCAACTATACTATTCTTTGGATTCTAAGATTTTTTTCAAGTGATTATTCTCAAAGTTGGGAAAAATGAAAAATTATTCTAAGTCCCCATTCGTAGTTCTTTTTGATTCGTATTGCTTCGGCGCAAAGTAGGTAGGGACACTTATGGCTTGACAATTTTTGGATAGGGACAGCCGGATAGCCGTCATTCAGCATAAAAGCTATTGTTATATGCATAGTTTATGTGAGGAATGGGAATTGATTGAAATTTTGACCCGCCAATTACCGGCTGGCCTGATTTTAAGGTTTGAGAATCTTGACAACGATTTTGCATACCAACAAAAATAGCATCAAGCAAAAATATCACTTATTTTTCTAATTTTCGACTTGTAGAACGATCAAGTATCCTATTCTTTGGATTCTAAGATTTTTTTCAAGTGATTATTTTCAAAGTTGGGAAAAATGAAAAATTATTCTAAGTCCCCATTCGTAGTTCTTTTTGATTCGTATTGCTTCGGCGCAAAGTAGGTAGGGACACTTATGGCTTGTCAATTTTTGGATAGGGACAGCCGGATAGCCGTCATTCAGCATAAAAGCTATTGTTATATGCATAGTTTGATGTGAGGAATGGGAATTGATTGAAATTTTGACCCGCCAATTACCGGCTGGACTGATTTTAAGGTTTGAGAATCTTGACAACGATTTTGCATACCAACAAAAATAGCATCAAGCAAAAATATCACTTATTTTTCTAATTTTCGACTTGTAGAACGATCAACTATACTATTCTTTGGATTCTAAGATTTTTTTCAAGTGATTATTTTCAAAGTTGGGAAAAATGAAAAATTATTCTAAGTCCCCATTCGTAGTTCTTTTTGATTCGTATTGCTTCGGCGCAAAGTAGGTAGGGACACTTATGGCTTTCTCAATTTTTGGATAGGGACAGCCGGATAGCCGTCATTCAGCATAAAAGCTATTGTTATATGCATAGTTTGATGTGAGGAATGGGAATTGATTGAAATTTTCACCCGCCAATTGCCGGCTGGCCTGATTTTAAGGTTTGAGAATCTTGACAACGATTTTGCATACCGACAAAAATAGCATCAAGCAAAAATATCACTTATTTTTCCAATTTTCGACTTGTAGAACGATCAAGTATACTATTCTTTGGATTCTAAGATTTTTTTCAAGTGATTATTTTCAAAGTTGGGAAAAATGAAAAATTATTCTAAGTCCCCATTCGTAGTTCTTTTTGATTCGTATTGCTTCGGCGCAAAGTAGGTAGGGACACTTATGGCTTGTCAATTTTTGGATAGGGACAGCCGGATAGCCGTCATTCAGCATAAAAGCTATTGTTATATGCATAGTTTGATGTGAGGAATGGGAATTGATTGAAATTTTGACCCGCCAATTGCCGGCTGGCCTGATTTTAAGGTTTGAGAATCTTGACAACGATTTTGCATACCAACAAAAATAGCATCAAGCAAAAATATCACTTATTTTTCTAATTTTCGACTTGTAGAACGATCAACTATACTATTCTTTGGATTCTAAGATTTTTTTCAAGTGATTATTTTCAAAGTTGGGAAAAATGAAAAATTATTCTAAGTCCCCATTCGTAGTTCTTTTTGATTCGTATTGCTTCGGCGCAAAGTAGGTAGGGACACTTATGGCTTGTCAATTTTTGGATAGGGACAGCCGGATAGCCGTCATTCAGCATAAAAGCTATTGTTATATGCATAGTTTGATGTGAGGAATGGGAATTGATTGAAATTTTGACCCGCCAATTACCGGCTGGCCTGATTTTAAGGTTTGAGAATCTTGACAACGATTTTGCATACCAACAAAAATA
>NW_026974002.1:0-26261 GCF_034640455.1 Diachasmimorpha longicaudata | reverse complement strand
ACGTATGTGAATACGTAACATGACAATGGTGAGTGCAGTTGCTTTTGTCTGTTTTAGCGACAAAAGCAACTGTAAAAGTCTATTATAGTTTCGTCTTTTTTTTTTTGTGAAAAATCAACCAATCACGGTCCTTATTCCATAGTTTTGTGGTTTTTACATATTTTATCGTTATGAACTCTATCAGGGGATTCTCCGGTACATTAGCTCGAAAGGATAAGCTCCTAACCCACTGAAATTCAATTAAACATATTATAATTTATTTTTATCTAAGCGTTGCATGTTTGACAGTATTTGATTGATTTTAACTATTCGATTCAAGTATTTCACTATTTAATCTCTAATTATTTGTTGCACTGAGTTTTGCAATCCCACTTCACGTATTTAATGTTCCTAGTTTTTTCTTCATTTCAGTAGTCTTTTAAATGTTTTAATTATTTGTCGACACAGTTTGGCTTCCTTGCGCCAATCGTATTCGTCATTCATGTAAAATTTCATGATTTGAGGATTCGTGTCCAATTTTATAAAGTGCATGTTGCCAAATAGTACTCCTTGTATGACAGCGATGTGTAGTGGTTTGAGTATTTCTTCGAGATTTTCTGTTAAATTGTTAAGCGCTGCCGGTTTTTCCCTTGCTTTTCTGCAGTCTGCGATTTTTGTGGAATACGTAGTAAGTTTATTATATATTTGATTCCTCAGACTAACAGGATAATTCAGTATTAAGGACGCTCGTAACGTCCTGTATCGGATTGATGGATCCATTTTATGTATTCTGTAATCGTAGGTTTAATTTAGATATATATTCGTGTAGGTATTATTGCGAAAAAGGGAGGTGCTTATAAGTGGTTACTTCCCAATTGAGTAAACCCAGGTATTGCTTGCAGTGAACATATATAGATAGATATAGAATATTTAAATTTCATGAAATATTTTTGCCCAATATATGTTTGATTATTTGATTTTTAAATTATTATAGGCTTAAGCGTAGTGTTAAGTGGTCCAAGTCACTTTCGTATAGTTAAATTACGTATTGTCACGTTTGCGAGGTACCCATAGATCTTAAGTATTGGACTTTAATGTAATTGAACATGATATATCATAATAAGAGATACAGTGTAGTAAAATAATAATCTTCTGATCCTGTTCCGCTCGTGTTCTTCGGTATCCTTAGCTCCTTGCTGTTCTGTTGTCCGTTTTGGTATCATGGATCGACTAATGCCTGCGGATCAACTGCCGAAGTCTGGTCATAGTACGTACATTTGTTGTTTTCTTTGGCTAGGATTATTAGAAAGGTATGGGGACTTTCATATGGTAAGGAAGGTTTCGTTCATCCAATGGTGCTGTGACAGGTCTATCTGTATGCTGTTCAATTTTGGTATTCAATTTTCTGCGATTTGTTCTCGTTCTCCACTCATATCTTGCATTCGTACTTCTTGTTAGTAGCGGAGGTTGGATTCCGGTATTCGTTTTCATTGATTTTGAATTATTGCTTGACTTGGATATCTTGGGCTCCCATTTCCAGTATGATGATGGTTATGCTGCTTTGCACTGTAGAGAGTACTTCTACTGCATGCTCGCTCCGTTGTAGTCTCCATTATCCTGTGGAACTTCCCATCGTCGTCACGATCGTGTAGAATGCTTGGTTTACGCATGTAAGGTATTTTGAATATCTGTTGTTTAGTGTTGGTCAGCAAGATTGTGACCTCTCTTTTAAATATTTTGTTTTCATTTTCTTCGTCCTTTTCCAAGTGTACGCGGTATTTTCTGAGTGAGAACATGACGTGAGCATCTTTTCAGCGATAGTTCGAATTGATTTTCGAGTATCAAGAGGTCGGAAGAAGGATATAGGGGAGCAGGTAAGGAAAGCAAAATAGGATTGTGTTTTGTTCGTCGTTGTTGTTTTCTTTTCTTCTTTTCTTTTCAGGCCGAAGGTCCGCAGAACATCAAGTTCGATCCCTGATATCCTGAAGAATTAGGTGCCAATATTCGGAACCTTAAGCCGCAACTGTAGGGCGTTGCATGTTTCAGCTCATTCATGCTGAAGGAATTTCAGGCTTATTCTAAATCTTACACTTCAATTCATAATTTTACATACTACTCGTCAGTGGCCTATCGTTACAGTATTTTATTATATATTCTACTTATTTCTTCACTTGTTTTCAGGTTATCGCAAAGGTGACAATCGATACTCGAACTCATGCCAGCCCACAGTATTGTTACTTCATGAGTATGATTCTAATGTTATGCATATACATACATGTATATACATATGCATATGTATATGAATATTATAATTTTTATTATTTATTTAGTGAGGCTATTTAACGGGATCTGTGTCATTCCGTCGGCGTTCTTTTACCGTTATAATTCAAGCGTTAGTAGCCATTATGAATAGTTAAGTTTAGTATTATTTTTTTATTTTTATTTTGCAAGTTTCTCTCATTTTCTCAAGTTAAGCCTGAAGTAATAGAAAGAATATCCTACCTTTATCTGCTATCATTATCTGTATCTATTTCGTCCGCCGAAATCTCCTCCAATTCTTCGTGACTATCGGTATTTTCTATTTCGTCGATTTTCGCTTCGCAATATTGTTTAAATACATCTAATAATTTATGCATTTTTTCTACTTTCTTTTGCAATTGTCTCGCGATAATTAATATTCGGTGTTTCCTTTTCCTCGCCTCTAAGATTTCTTTATTGGGGTGTCTCCATATCCTAATCATACGAGGGCGCTCATTCGTGTGTCTGTCCATTCCTGATTCTGGAATGATATGAGACGTTTATTTCTTTATTTACGGAAGAAAAAACGTTTCGTTCCATTTATAACTCTATATTTTGCATTCAGTGCATTGCAAATACGTGCTCGTGCAGATTAGTGCTACCTTCACCTAGATTATATAAAAGGGATGCGGACAGCAAAAGTCGGGAAAAGAAAAAAAAAAATTATGTGTCTAAAATATTAAGTGCAGCATGGTAATGTTGCGTGCTCTGTTATTATCTACTTTGTCTAATGTTTTTTGACTAAACTATTTTCATTCTTGATACCGTTTGGAATCAAAAGTTTGGTTGAAAGCGCGTTATTTTTCCCCTAGCCTTAGTTTGCCAAAAATTATGATGTATGTCCAATTTTTGGTTTACTGATTGTTATGCTGAAGGAATTAATAAATGTCGCACAGTGTAGATATTAAATATGTCATGATTTATATTAATGACCTCTGTTATGTTTTTGTTTTAATGTCTACAAATGTTGATTATGAATGTTTGACTCGATATAAAGCATTGAGAGTACATTCGGTACGGGATTATCTCCCAATAAAAAAAAAATGTATATGGACATTATGATTTTATGCACATATGAATGAAAAATAAAAAAAATCTATATCTATATATGTATACATATATATGTAGGTTATTTCATTGAATACAATGCTAGTGATAATTATAAAAAAAATATAGAAAGAGTAGTTTCGAATACTGTATAAAATACTATAAAATAATATTTATTTAGTTATTTATTTTTTTTTTTTTTTTCTATCTTATTTCGCCGCCGTTTCCCTGGGGACCCCTTGGATCGTCACTCCCAAAGTATTTATTGACTCCAAACCCCATTGAAATTCGGCCTTCTCCCCGTCGTGTAATGGAATCGTGTAGGTTATGATTGTTGAGTTTCTATTTTAATTTGTAATTTGTGTTTGCAGCTCTTCATGTAGGGTTCTGAGGAAGATCATGTGGAACCGTAGATTTCGCATCGTTCTTTCCATGAGAATTTTTGAATCTGTGGTGTTTTGGTATTTGAATAACCTATGCATTGTGTTGCTCAACTGATCAGTAGCAGCTTGCATCTTGCTAATAGTCGTCTGCATTTGCCGAATCTTCTCGCAAATATCAGCCGATCGGGTGTTCATCGTTGATGATGCTAATTCTGATGCTGATACTGCTGCTGATAATGCTAATGCTGATGCTGATTGTTGTTGATGTTGATTCTGTTAATGATTTGTGAAGTCAATTGCTAGTTATTCAGGAGGGTAAATGTAACCAGGATAGTTGAAACGTGCAAGATAGTTGTGGACCATCACGATTTCGGACGAGTAGGAAGACATATAATATATTTCCCCTTGATCAGCATCGAATCCACTGTTGATTTCTGAGTGGCTATTTTTCTATTTATTGGCACTATGTAGAATGGTTATTAACAAATACTTCTACTAGTTTGTGTTAGTTGGGGCAGTACTTAAAGCTATACGTGCTTGCGATAGTAATTGCGGATTAATCGGATTAGGAAGGGTGGCTCGTGGCAGTTCACTTGTTGTAGTTATAGTGTTCAATGGCGTGGTTCTCCGGGTGTGTGTTCTCATCTCCGTGTTAAGAGGTTGAGCTTCGATGTTTTCTGGTAAATTATTCGTTTGGTTTCGACGTGTTCTGTATATAAAATAATGTGTAAGTCCTCCAAATAAAGCTCCAAGGATACGGAAGCTCCATCCGAATGCATCGTGTAGCGTAAAACCATGTATGAACACATTAGCAATGCCAATTATCACGTGGATAATAGTGACAATTCCTATAAGAATCGATACTGTATTCCCAAATATTTTGAGTTTTTCCCACGTCTTATAAGCTGCTGATTCCGTCATTTCCTCTACCATCTCCCTACTCAAAAGGTGTTTCATTGAAATAGTTCCGGCTGGCAGTTCATTACCATTGGCGGCGCTGACAAGATTATTCATTACAGTGGCGGCTTCTGCTCGAGTTAATAGTCGGTCACGTAATTTTTCCATATCTGTTTCGCTATAAATTCCACTAGTTGCTAAATTTTCTATTTTTTCATATTCCCATTCTATTGGTAGAGAAGGGTTAAAGGTTGCAGGCGTTGGGGTTTTCATTGGGTCAGGGTTCAGTGCATACCAATATCCATCAATTCTATAAACTGTAGGTATCGCTGAATGGCAGTCAATGACCGTTCCATGTCTAATCAACATTCTCGATATTCCGGTTAGAAAGTAACTTTCGTTGTTGTAAGTAACTGGCATTTCTTGGTAACAATTTTCACTCTTTCTGAGGGTGACTGGTACTGCCGTGCATTTGACAATGGAAACCAATTCTCCTGTTGTTATTGCATGATAACCCGGGCCTTTCATGAGGTTATAGGCAAATATATCAGGTGCAAATGACGCTGTGCTAAGGGCGTTCATTAATGAGGTTCTTTGGGCTTCGCATTGACTGAGACGAATATAGTGATACAGCTTCCTAACTTGAGTTCTAAGGTGGTGTTCGAGGTATACAATTTTCGTGTTAACATATTGCATTAAGTCCACATTATCGGTATTGATAATCTTATTTGTGGGGAAAGTGGTTCCCGGAGAAACTTCCATAATAAATAATTTTGGTAATTCAGTTTGGATCAAAAGGTAGCCACAGGTTAATGTCTTAGATCTTTGCTCCAATGTGAAAGTATAGTCTCTAGTGGTAACTAAATAAGTGGTCGGGTTACTGTTGTCTGATTCGATCTTCGTAGCTGATCCTCGATATAGCGTTGTGTATTTTCCGAATTTACAGTCGTCTGGAGGCTGGACTGACCAAAAGGCCTGAGTGCCAAGAGAGTTTGTACAAGACCCCGCCAAAAAATCGCATTTGGCTCCCGATTGAAGGGTTACTTTGTTGGATATTAATTCGACAGTGGTGACATATGAAGTGTAGTAGATTCGCGCTATTGCGTTGACAATGACTTCGTCCCAATTCCCAAATGGGTCACTATACTGGCTTCCTTGACATGTGCCGTCAACTTCGGCTTTACCGGCTATTGTGATTGGTCTAAGATTGGTGATATTTTTAACTAGTGCATCGACTACAATGTTGTGTGATATCTGTAGTGAGTTGGAATCATGTAATTTTTGGCATTCGTGTTGTTCCAGCTCAACGAAATATTCCCTGCGGTAATTGTGCACTATTGCTACATGGGAAAACATTCCGCAACGGTGAATTGTTCGATCTAATTGTAATCGACATTCTACGACCGTAATTTGTCCATATTTGTTAAGTTGCATAAGTTCGATGTTGACATTTGTTGATTTGGGTTTAACAAGGGGGATGTGACATTGCCCCACCTGGAGTAGAGAATACGAGGTGATGTTTAAGGTAGACCCACTACAATCATAACCTACTAATCCATTAATTTCCTGGGTGTTGATGAACAACAGGACGAGAATAGCCGTCATCATCCTTTTTAGAGTCATCTGTAACATTTTTGGATGATGTTGGGATTTTGCTAACTCAATTTTCCTACTACCCTAATTTTCTGATTATAATTTGTTATTAATTATTAATTAGTTATTCTAGCTGAAATAATGATTCTAACTTTTGAAGATTTTTATTCTTAATGTCTATTGTGTTATCATTTATGTGGTTATGAGAGAAACTTGCATTTTAGATAACCGTAGCTTATTAATATGAACCTTTTTCTTGGCTCCATTTCTATTTATTATGACGTTACAATTTTCTAGTATTTCAATAATATTATAAGGACCTTCATACTGGTCAGTCATTTTTCCCTTATTGGGTTCTTTAAGCAAAAATACTTTATTTCCCACACTAAGCTGTTGTGGATTTATTTTCGCATCGTAATATTCTTTAGATTTAAGTTTTGCTTGATGAAGATTTTGTCCTGCTGTTTCTTGAAATTTACTGATTCGCGTAAATAGTTGGCGCAAATAGTCTCCGTATGTAGGCTCGATTGGCTCATTAGCGGCTTGACTGGATGGTAATCTAGCTAATTTCCCGAATACTAATTGATGAGGAGTGTATCCCGTTCCCTCGTGGACACTAGTGTTATATGCAAAAGAAGCTAATTCACATAGTTCGTCCCAATCTGTATGGGTGTCTGCGTACTGTTTTAGGTATTGTATGAGGACATGGTGGGATCTTTCGATGGATCCATTGCTTTGAGGTCTATATGCAGTAGTATGATATTGTTTAATTCGAAATTTCTTGGCAATTGTTTTCATGAGACAAGATATAAAATTTGAGCCTTGATCGGTGAGTATGATTTTTGGTGCTCCGAAATAGCAGATAAAATTTTTAACAAGAGCAATTGCTATTTCTCTAGAATCTCCGTTCTTTAAAGGTATAGCTAGAGAATATTTAGTTAACAAATCTTGAATGGTGAGAATATATATATTATCATTTTTCGTTTTCGATAAAGGTCCCACCATATCCATGGCGATTTTGTCGAAGGCTGCTTTAGGTGTGTCGGTAATAACCATAGGTTGTTTCGTTTTAACCCTAACTAATTTCTTTAGCTGACATGCCCTGCAATTACGAATGAGTTCGATAACGTCTTGTCTCATACTTGGCCAGAAAAAGTTCTGCCTAAGACGATTAAAAGTTTTTGTCGTACCTTTATGACCGTTCGTCGCGCTAGCGTGATACTCGAGTAGGATTTCGGATCGGTCATGCTCATTGGGGATTATGACTTCTTGCGTGCAAATTGTAATTTTTACATCAATTGGTGCAAATGTATCTACTAGGATTTGTTCTATTATATTCCATGGGACGTCGTCGAATTGATCAGTCTTAGCTATGCTAATTGATTTGATATTGAGATCAATTATTGCGTTGTGAACAGATTGTAACCCTTCGCGAATGTCTTCTTCGACCACTATGTTGTTCCTATTATTACGCAGGGGTAGGATGAGGGTAAGTTTTTTCTTATAAGGTATAACTTTTACACGGAGTAAAGTGAGATCATTGATCGGACAATCGATTGTATGCAGTATTTCCAGAGCTCCATTATCGCAAGCTTCACCCCTAATAGAAGTAAAGATAAGATAATTGTCTTGTCGCATGGCTAAATTGTCACGACATTCAATTACCTGATCCGAAATTATTCGCGAATTTGGTGGTAGTCTTTCTTTATTTTCCCTTTGTCGTTGATTCTCGAATGGAACGCGAGCTGTTGGGAATATTTCTTCGCTCGAATCGCTTGAATCATCTGAGTCAGGTACATCGACCACAACTGCTTCATTCTCTTGATTGCTAATAGGGTCTGTTCTGAGTATATCAGTCGAGTTGTTATCTTGTGCATCCTCTGGGAATATGAACATGTCGGACATAATTTCAGTAAAGTCTGCTAACCCTAGAGACCCGTCATCAAAAAATGTTTCATCTATTTCATCACAAGCGGCTGGGGGTAAATAGTGGGATGGGTCGATGTCTTGATTATTTGCAACGCTTGCAGGATATGACTCAGAGCTGCGTTCGCTCTCCGCTAATCCACCGTTACTGGATAGCTCACTGTGATTATGTTCGTTATCTGAGTCATTTCCTTCAGGTGATATCAGGGGTTCAGATGCCGGATGTTCGGCTAAGATTTCCGTCGCGCTACTTGAGCCTGTCTGTTGCGTGATATCTTCGTCAGCTATATTACTTCTTTTATTTCTACCTACATTCTCACTGTCCTCTGATTTCGTGCTGTTATCTACTGCTATATCAATATCATCGCTTCCCACACGAGATCTTTTCGTCAGTGCTTTTGTTACCTCTTTCTTTTTTCGTTTTGCTGGGGCCGTAAATATTGAATCACTAGAAGAGGTGTCAGAATCAATCGTGAAAATTCTTTTTATATCTAACAAAGTATCATCGTTGTCGCATTCTGTTTCGTTATTAAATGGAATATTTCTAGATAAAGCATCAGCATTTGCGTTCACTAACCCTGGTTTATATACTATTCGGTAATCAAAATCCTGCATACTTAGTCTCCACCTAACAATTCTAGAATTTGGCGACGACACCGAATTAATCCACGTCAAAGGCCTGTGGTCTGTAACTAATGTAAATTTCCGACCGTAGACATAAGGTCGAAAGTAGTTTACCGCATAAATGATAGCAAGCATTTCCTTTTCTATAGTTGAGTAATTTCTTTCTGATTTTCCTAATACTCTTGAGATATAGGCAATTGGAAGATCTTTACCAATCTCTCCTTGACTGAGAATTCCGGCAATGCCGTATCCGCAAGCATCTGTCGTGATTACAAACTCCTTGGTGAAATCTGGATATTGCAGTATGGGAGATTTGCACAGCGCGTTCCGTAAATTACTAAAGGCTTTGTTTTCCTCGTCGCCCCATTGAAATTTCTTGTCTTTCATTAGGAGAGAGGTTAAAGGTTTGGCGATTTTTGCATAATTTGGGATGAATCGACGGTAATACCCGGTTAGGCCAAGAAATTGTCTGATATTTTTCTGATTGGTTGGTCTTGGAAAATTTTGGACAGCTGTTAATTTTTTTGGTTCCGGACGTACTCCATCAGATGATATAATGTGTCCCAGATAATTGATCTCTTTCTTTAAAAAGTGACATTTATCCGGTTCGAGTTGCAAACCAGCCTTTCGTAAGCGCTCACTTAAATTTTGAAACTTTCGAACATGCTCTTCAAGAGTCTGAGAATAGATCACTATATCATCCATGTAGACGAATAATTCTTTACCCTGTAATCCAATTAGGACTTTATCCATCATTCTTTGGAATGTTGGGGGTGCGTTTTTGAGACCGAAGGGCATGCGCGTAAACTCATAGTGCTGATAGGGTGTAGAGAATGCGGTTTTATGTGTGTCATTAGGATGAATAGGGATTTGATGGAATCCACTAGCAAGGTCAAAGCTTGAGAAATATTGGGCATTTCCCAACTGGTCTAATATTTCATTAATGTTTGGGAGAGGGTAGGCGTCCCCGATGGTTTTTTCATTGAGAGATCGGTAGTCAATTACCATTCTCCATCTTTTATTTCCTAAGGAATCTTCCTTTTTCGGAACTATCCAAATGGGAGAACTATAGGGCGAATCGGATGGTTTAATTATACCTCTTGCCTCTAATTCTGTACATTGTTTTATAATTTCGTCTTTGTGAATAGGAGGGAATCTATATTGTCGTTTGAATACAGGTACGTCATCTATTGTATTAATTTGATGAAAAATAGCATTTGTAGCACCTAAAGCTTCGCCATTAAGAACAAAAAGGTCTTGGTGTTGGCTAATGAGTTCAGTAATTACAGTATTTTCTGTTTCAGTCAAATGATCGAGATAGAGGAGGTTTTGTATAGATTTTGCACGTTCAGCAGTGAGTTTATCGCTTGAGACTACATTAATGGGAATAGTATCGAGAGGTGGACTTGCGAACCAATTTGGCTTGTGACTTAGATAGTCGAGTTTTTGAATATGAGAATTAGGCTCTTCTTGAAAATTGTTTTCGCGGATCAGTTCGCGCTGTGCATCAGTCTCTCCTCTACATGTTAACCAACTACACTGGCCCATCTTAATCACAGGCGTAGGCAAGGTCAAATCTTGATCACTTTGATTGATAGCTCTGATGTATGCGTTTCCTTGAATATTCAATTCTGGACTTCCAATTATGGAAACCTTGTCTGCAATGTAAATATCCGAGATAAGGCCAACCGTGGGTGAATCTTTGGTTAATTGAACTGTAAATGCACAGGAAGAATTTTTAGGAATTGTTTGATAGTCGTCGTAAGTTATTTCCATCACTACATTATGGAAAGAAAAAGTTTTAGATTCATACGAAAGAGTGGCTCTGAACTCATGGAAAAATTCTGCGCCAATAATTCCGGCCTGAATTATAGGAAGATTGTCGCTCACTACATGAAATTTTATGGAATAGTTATCAATGTTAATTAAAACGGTTCCAAGGGTTTTAATAAAATTGTCAGTAATACCGTGAAGCTCAATAATGTCTTTGTTATTCATTGGGGCGTGAAAATTAAGAGCGCTGATTTTAATTAAATTGACTTCCGCACCACTATCGATCATCATCACCGTTGGTAATTTTAATTGTGATGAGTATAATGTAACGGACGCGATCTTTGTTTTTCCAATTTGCACGTGAGCAATACGAGAATAAGGCTTTAATTCTGTCTGTCCTTTCGAATCGAGAAGTTTTTCTGCAGTAGTCCTCTCACTAGATCCATTGGGTTTTACGGGCGCGGTTAATCTGAGATTTTCAATTGATTTTTCCGTGTCTAATTGTGCTTCTTTTAGATGATGGACATCGCTAGTTTCAATTGATGATGTTTTAGGGTTATTTGATTCCGTATGTGTTCGATTGGGAGGATTTGTAGCTACGGATTCATTAGCGTTAAATAGTTGTTCAGACGCGCGCCGCGCAGTGGTGTTAATGGAACAATCGGAATTTATTTTTGTATTTTCTGTGGAAATTTTAATCTCTGATTCTACTGGGGAAACTATCGCATTAATCGGTTCGTCAGGTATACAATTAATGTTAACGTTCGTCTCTGAATTATTTTTTTCGAATTGATTATTATTAACTGAGTCCTGTACTTTTTTTAACCCCCGGGATTTCTGTCTCAATTCTTCATGATATCCGAGTCCGTACCGCATTAATGATGGTTTTTGTTCCCATAACGCCCTAAGCCCTTCATGTGTTTTGATGGCATTAATTGTTCGTGCTCTTTGATCGACGTATAATTCTTCTATGGTTTTGATCGGGATTTTCGCTAGATCCGCTCCGGAAATATTTATATTACTATTAATTGCGCTTTTCAAAGTGTCCTGAATATTTAATTTAGAACTTCGTAGTGTGCAATCGCGTTTTATTGAGTTCCCGTGGTTGTTCCCGAAGTCGAGGGGAAATTCGGTTGGATTTGATTTTCGCTCGATTGGTTGCACGGGTTTTGAGATAGTGACGGGATTTGATTCGGATTGCTCCCCGTAAACCCGCCAATATTCTGTTCGGGGAGTTGGCCATTTTTTGAATTCATTTCTTTTTGTCTGTTCATGTAAGCTAACTTTCTACAGTTACTCAAGTTATGCCCTGGCGATCGACATAATTCACAAAAAACTCCCGGTATATAGCTTGGTTTATTGCCGTTTTCCTGCCCAAAATTGCTATTACTTGAATAATTTTGAGTACCAGTATTATTAAAGGAACTAAAATTGTTTCGATTTGCAGAAAAGCGATGATTATTCCATGAACCTGGGTTGCTGAAATTCCTGGGATGATTATTGTGATATCTATTTTGAGATATTGCTTTTGAGTTACTAAACCCTTGTGGTGTTTTGCTGAACCCGTTTCGATGTGAAGTTTCGTTGTCCCGTCGATTGAAAACGCGGTTGTCCTCTTGTGGAATGTTTGCATTAACTCCAGAGCTGTGTGAGTTAGTTTGAGTTGTGCCAATAAAATTTTGGGGCTCGTGAAATCGAGTCATGTCGCGTTCGTGGATTTTATACACTTCGATTGTATTTTTAAATGTTTCATCTAGAGTCGTATGGGGTTTAGATAAGCATTGGATACGAAGCGAAGGTGGAAGACCATTCAGAAAGGCTCTAATAGTATCTTTTTCAAGTTTAGTGACATCTTCTACTGTTAAATATTCTCTTTCAAGCGTTTCAGTTTTAATTACATCAGAATAGAGGCTTTTAACGTGGTTAATGTAATCTACAACATGCTCTTGCGATTTCTTGCAAACATTCTCAAGCGCTGCTTTCAATTCATTTGCAGTTTTATAAGGATCAAAAAAGTTGCGTAAATTAGTTTCAAGTTCCAGAGGTGTTTGATATTCCAAATTTTCTAAGGTTATTCGTGCACGTCCTTTAAATTTCTGACGAACAAGTGCTAAAAACATGGGAACGGTAGACTGGTCGAGCATAGAGCATGCACGATTGCAAGCTCTCATAAATTGTGTAACTGTTATATTGTAACCGTCAAAAGAAGGTATATACGAGAGTGCGTCTTTAACTGTGATTCTACTCGGAATGTAGTGCGCATTGATAAGTGTATTGCTGGGTTGTGATTGTGCAGTTTGATTTTTCAATAAATCTATGTCATTCTTAAGGGTAGCCATTTCATCCAGAATTACGTTAGTTGCCAAATAATTTTGATTTGAAATATTGGGTCGTTCAAAATCTCCTTCCGACGGAGAATTACTAGTCTGTGTTTGACATTCTTTCAATTGTTTTACTGAAGCTTGCAGGTCTTTAATTATTTGGGCCTGTTCTTCGATTAATTTCAATCTTTCCAAGAGTTGTTGATTAAGCTCGCGGGCTTCTTCTAATTGCTCTGGTATCTCACCCACATTCGTTTCGTAATTATCCATTTTGATTGATGCAAGTATTGATATCTATATATATAAATTTTATTAATGTAATTTTAAAATCAAAAACCAATGAATCTATATGAATATATATATATGGTAACGAGTTGAATTAATCGATTATTTTTTGAGATTTATTTATTTTTTTTTTTTTCTTTGAGAACAAAAAAACTCGAGTAAAATAAAATGAACGATGAAACGAAAAACGAACATTGGTCAGTATATCGTATCTTCTAGGATGATAGGCGTTAAAAGTGCTAAAATTCATTAGATTAATATTATGTGTGCGACCAGCCAACTAATGCAATAAAAAAAAACGAAAAAGTGACTGAGAAAAACCCCACACTTAGCACCATTTTTGTTACGTATTTCCGGTGAATTTGGTGTTATTAAAAGAAATAAAATCTCAGTTGGTGTCATTGTTTCAATATTGTCCTTCCGTTTTTGATCTTAGTAATTTAGGGAAGCCGAAATAACAATTTTTAACCGTCGAGCGGTAGCCGATTAAAATTTGACTTGCCGATTTTAAGAAGGACATGCTAGATTGATTTATTTTAACGTTGAGAATTTACCGAAAACCGTAAATAGTGGTTAAACTTTCCTTTTTTGGAATATCAAACGACATCCGGGTAGAAAGAATAAATGTTTTCCTCACGTTACTCACTTTCGTTGTTTCTTTTATAATTAGTCCTTTGGGTCGCTGTCTGGACGGCTGCTTGGCTGGATGGATGATACGTTTTCTGTAGTCTTTTTGAATAAAGTTTTTTTTTTTGATTTCACTTATTGACGTTTTCTTTTCTGGATTTCCGAGAGAAACAAAATTAATAAATATATATATATCGAACGAAAACTGTATTTTTAATCGTTGGTTCACTTCACTAAGAGTGCGGTTTGTTTTTAGATTACATTATTTAATTGTTAAATTCTCGTGGGGTTCGCAAGAGACCGTTCGTAAACGAGCATCTTGGGTCGCCTCGGCAAAATTTATCAATTAATTTTACTGAAGATTTGGAATGAAAGAGTTAATTGTTAAATTCTCGTGGGGTTCGCAAGAGACCGTTCGTAAACGAGCATCTTGGGTCGCCTCGGCAAAATTTATCAATTAATTCTATAAAAAATTATGCAATGAAAGATTCAATTGTTAAATTCTCGTGGGGTTCGCAAGGCACCGTTATTTAAACGAGCGTCTTGGGTCGCCTCGGCAAAATTTATCAATTAATTCTATTCAAGAGTGATTTTTCACGTAAGTCAACCGATAAATTCTCGTGGGGTTCGCAAGCCACCGTTCTTAAACGAGCGTCTTGGGTCGCCTCGGCAAAATTTCTCGGTATGATTTGTGTGATGGGGAAGTTAACACTTTTTCACAACACTTGGTATCACTTCTTTTTTATTCACCACAAATTCTTTACTTGTTTGAGACTTGACATGTTTAAATTTAATAATTAAAGTGAATGGTGGCTTTAGAAAAATATTTCATGTAAATGAATCTTATGTCGAAAAATGCGAAAGGTAAAATAATTGTGAGTTCAACAGTGCAGACAGCAAAATTATCATAAATTCAACGGTGCAGAAGGCCAAATTATTCTAAGTTCAAGAGTGCAGAAGGCCAAATTATTCTAAGTTCAAGAGTGCAGAAGGCAAAATTATTCTAAGTTCATAACTCACGAAATTTTTCCAAGTCCACAACTCACGAAATATTTTCTAAGTCCAAAAATAATTTGGAACTTAGTCGATTTAATGTTCCCGGAGCTCTTCGGAGAGATGACTGCTGCTGGCTGATGTTGAAGTTGAACTGCCGTTTCTCTGCGGCACTGAGACTACTCTGACCGATTATTCACCGCGTCGATCGTTGGCGCACGCTATCCAGTAGTAGGGATGGTGGGGATGCTTCGTTTAACGTGCAACTCCACTTGACTGAGAGTAGGGATGGCGCGTGATGCGTATTCATATGTTCTGTGTGTAGTCTCATCTAATGCTGTGACATTCTCTTATGCCTTATTACATTTTTCATTTTTACATTTTTAATTCTTAAAATTTATTTCTGATATTTTGACAATGATTTTTCTGTTTTAAAATTAATTTTTGAACGTGATTTTCACTATAGCTTAAATGGATCCTTTTGGCATCCTCATGGTACTACTATAAGCAATTTTTGTCTATTGACATTGTCTCTTGACAAATTTGACAAAATTCGTTTTTGACCCTATTTTTGGTCTAGAAATACGATTCTAGTATTAAAACTTTTTTGACAATTTTTTATAACATTTCAATTGTTAATAACAATAGTATTTTTCAGTAATCAGGAACAATTATTCATCCATTCAAATGTCCACATTTTATAGCATTTTTCCATAAATTTTCATTTTCTTAACTATACAACTTTCGGAGATATTGACTTGACCTTGAAAAATGTTTATTAACTTTTAATGGCGTTGTTTATAACGTGAAAAATCTAATCAATGGCTCAGTCGTTAGAGGATTCAGTGGACTATTTTTATGGATTTTTCGGTAGAAATTCGTTCATTAATTTCGTGGTTATTAATATTTACAATTAAGATCGCTAATTTATCAAAATTGACATGTTTAAATTGTTGAGTTTTGTTTAATTTTCTTTCATATTCTTGTTCTTGTTATTTAAATGCGCTAATTTCGCCAATTTTAGATTTTTTTAGGGGTAATTCCTAATGACATGTCAATAGACATTCAGTTTTGTCTATTGACTTTTACAATTTTTTATTACACATTTTTGTAGTTCATAATTTATGCCATAGTTTCTATATGGGATGTTTTTGCATATGTCCCATAGGGAAGGCGCTAACGATTCTCGAACTTTATTTGCATACACCGATACAAGGATTTGAGTGTGTGTGTATCGTGTGAATTATTTAAAAATCAATATCTTCACTGTTTATGAAGATTAAGAAAAGATTTTTTTGTTACATATCAAGGATCTACTGAACTTCCTTTTACGATTTTTCTGAAGTGTTTACAGGATTTTTCATGTACGTTTTGTTTACAACAATTATATTTGTTAATAATTTTTATCATTTTTATGAATGGAATAAATAGTTTTCAATATATGGAGTCCCTTTTGTCTGGAAACCATTTCTCTATCGTGAATAATGCGGACGCTAGAATTTTCCAAAGTTTTTGTGGACACACCGATACATGGGTTTCTATGTGTGTGTGTGTAAAAGTTTAAAAATGAATATCTTCACTATTTATGAAGATTAAGAAGAGATTTTTTAGTTACATATCAAGGATCTACAGAACTTCCTTTTACGATTTTTCTGAATTGTTCGTAGAATATTTCATGTATATTTTGTTTACAACAATTATATTTGTTAATAAATTTTATTATTTTTATGAGTGAAATGAATAGTTCTCAGAATATGGAGTCCCTTTTGTATGGAAACCATTTCTCTATCATCAATAATGCGTACGCTAGAATTTTCGAAAGTTTTGTGGACACACGGATACATGGGCTTGTATGTGTGTGTATGAAACTTCAAAAATAAATATCTCAACTGTTTATGCAGATTAAGAAGAGATTTTTGGAGGGTGCTTACCCCGGTGATCGTTCTTTCTTTTCCACTGATTTTCATTTTGTTGTTATAAATGTTTGTTAATTGTTTATTAACAAATTCTATTTTTTCATAACTTTTCATGGCCATTGTCTTATGGAATATTTAGTTTACGTTATTTCTTGACTTTTCATGTATCCTTTTTGATGCAATAGTCGAATTTATCTATTTTTCTGAATTATGATTTCTCTTTTGTATTTAAATTATTCGTTTGTCTTTTCATTTATTTCAATCGGAGTCATATCATTCTTAGATTGACTCATATCAATATATACATGGAAATTTCCAAGATTTCGTCATTTTTGAGAGGGTGCGTTACTCGTCCTCGCGGTTTAACCCTGTTCTAACGTCCCAAAGCTGAGTTTCTTTTAATCATTGGTATGTGGGCTCCTGTATGGTCCCGAATTATTTTTATTTTAAGTAATCATTTATTTATTCTGTGCAATGATTGTATTAAAGGTCATCGGCTTGCGACGTCAGAGGGAGAAATACTGTTCCGTCCTCCGTCAATGTTTCTATCTTTTCATTTCTTTATTTTTATTTATATATAGAATCCTTTTGGTCATTCATCTAAGAATGTTTTGTTATATGACCTCTGGTTGAAATATATGATCAGTAATTTATAGCGGTATTTAGTATTCATATTTGATTGATTTCATCGTTTATACTTTGCAATTGCTTCAAGGGAATATCATTCATAGAAAACGTATGTGAATACGTAACAGTAGTTCGACGAGACGAAGCTATTGCACGCGGTTTCATCGGCCTACGACAATGTGTACTCAAGTTATATGCCATCATATCGAACCCGAATATCAACTTCTATGATTGAGTTTTTCGTGAGCTGTGGTCGCGAAGAAAACGATGTTGCATCAGTTTCCTTGGATATTCGGCGTGCTGAAACCGAATATGATGCCAGATTTTGCCTAGGTGCAGCCAAAAAAAAGTGATTCCCACGATGTCGTAAAAACGCATATGTATAATCGACTTTTTCTCGAAGACAAATCGTTCAAACGCAAACTTGGCGCATTGCACTCGTGTAGTTCGACGAGACGGAGCTATTGCACGCGGTTTCATCGGCCTACGACAATGTGTACTCAAGTTATATGCCATCATATCGAACACGCATATCAACTTCTATGATTGAGTTTTTCGTGAGCTGTGGTCGCGAAGAAAACGATGTTGCATCAGTTTCCTTGGCTATTCGGCGTGCTGAAACCGAATATGATGCCAGATTTTGTCTAGGTGCAGCCAAAAAAAAGTGATTCCCACGATGTCGTGTTACGTATTCACATACGTTTTCTATGAATGATATCCCCTTGAAGCAATTGCAAAATATAAAGGATGAAATCAATCAAATATAAATACTAAATACCGCTATAAATTACTGATCATATATTTCAACCAGAGGTCATGTAACAAAACATTCTTAGATGAATGACCAAAAGGATTCTATATATAAATAAGAATAAAGAAATGAAAAGATAGAAACATTGACGGAGGACGGAACAGTATTTCTCCCTCTGACGTCGCAAGCCGATGACCTTTAATACAATCATTGCACAGAATAAATAAATGATTACTTAAAATAAAAATAATTCGGGACCATGAAGGAGCCCACATACCAATGATTAGAAAGAAACTCAGCTTTGCGACGTTAGAACAGGGTTAAACCGCGAGGACGAGTAACGCACCCTCTCAAAAATGACGAAATCTTGGAAATTTCCACGTATATATTGATACGAGTCAATCTAAGAATGATGTGACTCCGATTGAAATAAATGAAAAGACAAACGAAGAATGAAATACAAAAGAGAAATCATAATTCTGAAAAATAGAAGCAATTGCAAAGTATAAATACCGCTATAAATAACTGATCATATATATCAACCAGAGGTCATGTAACGAAACATTCTTAGATGAATGACCAAAAGGATTCTATATATAAATAAAAATAAAGAAATGAAAAGATAGAAACATTGACGGAGGACGGAACAGTATTTCTCCCTCTGACGTCGCAAGCCGATGACCTTTAATACAATCATTGCACAGAATAAATAAATGATTACTTAAAATAAAAATAATTCGGGACCATACAGGAGCCCACATACCAATGATTAAAAGAAACTCAGCTTTGGGACGTTAGAACAGGGTTAAACCGCGAGGACGAGTAACGCACCCTCTCAAAAATGACGAAATCTTGGAAATTTCCACGTATATATTGATACGAGTCAATCTAAGAATGATATGACTCCGATTGAAATAAATGAAAAGAAAAACGAATAATTTAAATACAAAAGAGAAATCATAATTCAGAAAAATAGATAAATTCGACTGTTGCATCAAAAAGGATGCATGAAAAGTCAAGAAATAACGTAAACTAAATATTCCATAAGACAATGGCCATGAAAAGTTATGAAAAAATAGAATTTGTTAATAAACAATTAACAAACATTTATAACAACAAAATGCAAATCAGTGGAAAAGAAAGAACGATCACCGGGGTAAGCACCCACCAAAAATCTTTTCTTAATCTTCATAAACAGTTGAGATATTTATTTTTGAAGTTTCATACAGACACATACAAGCCCATGTATCCGTGTGTCCACAAAACTTTGGAAAATTCTAGCGTACGCATTATTGATGATGGAGAAATGGTTTCCATACAAAAGGGACTCCATATTCTGAAAACTATTTATTTCACTCATAAAAATAATAAAATTTATTAACAAATATAATTGTTGTAAACAAAATATACATGAAATATTCTACGAACAATTCACAAAAATCGTAAAAGGAAGTTCTGTAGATCCTAAATATGTATTTCAAAAATCTCTTCTTAATCTTCATAAATAGTGAAGATATTCATTTTTAAACTTTTACACACACCCACACATACAAACCCATGTATCGGTGTGTCCACAAAAACTTTGGAAAATTCTAGCGTCCGCATTATTGACGATAGAGAAATGGTTTCCAGACAAAAAAGGACTCCATATATTGAAAACTATTTATTCCATTCATAAAAATGATAAAAATTATTAACAAATATAATTGTTGTAAACAAAACGTACATGAAAAATCCTGTAAACAATTCAGAAAAATCGTAAAAGGAAGTTCAGTAGATCCTTGATATGTAACAAAAAAAATCTTTTCTTAATCTTCATAAACAGTGAAGATATTGATTTTTAAATAATTCACACTATACACACACACTCAAATCCTTGTATCGGTGTATGCAAATAAAGTTCGAGAATTGATAGCGCTTTCCCTATGGGACATATGCAAAAACATCCCATATAGAAACTACGGCATAAATTGTGAACTACAAAAATATGTAATAAAAAATTGTAAAAGTCAATAGACAAAACTGAATGTCTATTGACATGTCATTAAGAATTACCCCTAAAAAATCTAAAATTGGCGAAATTAGTGCATTTAAATAACAAGAACAAGAATATGAAAGAAAATTAAACAAAACTCAACAATTTAAACATGTCAATTTTGATAAATTAGCGATCTTAATTGTAAATGTTAATAACCACGAAATTAATGAACGAATTGCTACCGAAAAATCCATAAAAATAGTCCACTGAATCCTCTAACGACTGAGCCATTGATTAGATTTTTCACGTTATAAACAACGCCATTAAAAGTTAATAAACATTTTTCAAGGTCAAGTCAATATCTCCGAAAGTTGTATAGTTAAGAAAATGAAAATTTATGGAAAAATGCTATAAAATGTGGACATTTGAATGGATGAATAATTGTTCCTGATTACTGAAAAATACTATTGTTATTAACAATTGAAATGTTATAAAAAATTGTCAAAAAAGTTTTAATACTAGAATCGTATTTCTAGACCAAAAATAGGGTCAAAAACGAATTTTGTCAAATTTGTCAAGAGACAATGTCAATAGACAAAAATTGCTTATAGTAGTACCATGAGGATGCCAAAAGGATCCATTTAAGCTATAGTGAAAATCACGTTCAAAAATTAATTTTAAAACAGAAAAATCATTGTCAAAATATCAGAAATAATTTTTAAGAATTAAAAATGTAAAAATGAAAAATGTAATAAGGCATAAGAGAATGTCACAGCATTAGATGAGACTACACACAGAACATATGAATACGCATCACGCGCCATCCCTACTCTCAGTCAAGTGGAGTTGCACGTTAAACGAAGCATCCCCACCATCCCTACTACTGGATAGCGTGCGCCAACGATCGACGCGGTGAATAATCGGTCAGAGTAGTCTCAGTGCCGCAGAGAAACGGCAGTTCAACTTCAACATCAGCCAGCAGCAGTCATCTCTCCGAAGAGCTCCGGGAACATTAAATCGACTAAGTTCCAAATTATTTTTGGACTTAGAAAATATTTCGTGAGTTGTGGACTTGGAAAAATTTCGTGAGTTATGAACTTAGAATAATTTTGCCTTCTGCACTCTTGAACTTAGAATAATTTGGCCTTCTGCACTCTTGAACTTAGAATAATTTGGCCTTCTGCACCGTTGAATTTATGATAATTTTGCTGTCTGCACTGTTGAACTCACAATTATTTTACCTTTCGCATTTTTCGACATAAGATTCATTTACATGAAATATTTTTCTAAAGCCACCATTCACTTTAATTATTAAATTTAAACATGTCAAGTCTCAAACAAGTAAAGAATTTGTGGTGAATAAAAAAGAAGTGATACCAAGTGTTGTGAAAAAGTGTTAACTTCCCCATCACACAAATCATACCGAGAAATTTTGCCGAGGCGACCCAAGACGCTCGTTTAAGAACGGTGGCTTGCGAACCCCACGAGAATTTATCGGTTGACTTACGTGAAAAATCACTCTTGAATAGAATTAATTGATAAATTTTGCCGAGGCGACCCAAGACGCTCGTTTAAATAACGGTGCCTTGCGAACCCCACGAGAATTTAACAATTGAATCTTTCATTGCATAATTTTTTATAGAATTAATTGATAAATTTTGCCGAGGCGACCCAAGATGCTCGTTTACGAACGGTCTCTTGCGAACCCCACGAGAATTTAACAATTAACTCTTTCATTCCAAATCTTCAGTAAAATTAATTGATAAATTTTGCCGAGGCGACCCAAGATGCTCGTTTACGAACGGTCTCTTGCGAACCCCACGAGAATTTAACAATTAAATAATGTAATCTAAAAACAAACCGCACTCTTAGTGAAGTGAACCAACGATTAAAAATACAGTTTTCGTTCGATATATATATATTTATTAATTTTGTTTCTCTCGGAAATCCAGAAAAGAAAACGTCAATAAGTGAAATCAAAAAAAAAACTTTATTCAAAAAGACTACAGAAAACGTATCATCCATCCAGCCAAGCAGCCGTCCAGACAGCGACCCAAAGGACTAATTATAAAAGAAACAACGAAAGTGAGTAACGTGAGGAAAACATTTATTCTTTCTACCCGGATGTCGTTTGATATTCCAAAAAAGGAAAGTTTAACCACTATTTACGGTTTTCGGTAAATTCTCAACGTTAAAATAAATCAATCTAGCATGTCCTTCTTAAAATCGGCAAGTCAAATTTTAATCGGCTACCGCTCGACGGTTAAAAATTGTTATTTCGGCTTCCCTAAATTACTAAGATCAAAAACGGAAGGACAATATTGAAACAATGACACCAACTGAGATTTTATTTCTTTTAATAACACCAAATTCACCGGAAATACGTAACAAAAATGGTGCTAAGTGTGGGGTTTTTCTCAGTCACTTTTTCGTTTTTTTTTATTGCATTAGTTGGCTGGTCGCACACGTAATTTTAATCTAATGAATTTTAGCACTTTTAACGCCTATCATCCTAGAAGATACGATATACTGACCAATGTTCGTTTTTCGTTTCATCCTTCATTTTATTTTACTCGAGTTTTTTTTTGTTCTGAAAGAAAAAAAGTAAATCTCAAAAATTAATCGATTAATTCAACTCGTTACCATATATATATTCATACAGATTCATTGTTTTTTTTTTGATTTTTGAAATACATTAACAAAATTTATATATATAGATATCAATACTTGCATCAATCAAAATGGATAATTACGAAACGAATGTGGGTGAGATACCAGAGCAATTAGAAGAAGCCCGCGAGCTTAATCAACAACTCTTGGAAAGATTGAAATTAATCGAAGAACAGGCCCAAATAATTAAAGACCTACAAGCTTCAGTAAAACAATTGAAAGAATGTCAAACGCAGACTAGTAATTCTCCGTCGGAAGGAGACTTTGAACGACCCAATATTTCAAATCAAAATTATTTGGCAACTAACGTAATTCTGGATGAGATGGCTACCCTTAAGAATGACATAGATTTATTGAAAAATAAAACTGCACAATCACAACCCAGCAATACACCTATCAATGCGCACTACATTCCGAGTAGAATCACAGTTAAAGATGCACTCTCGTATATACCTTCTTTTGACGGTTACAATATAACAGTTACACAATTTATGAGAGCTTGCAATCGTGCATGCTCTATGCTCGACCAGTCTACCGTTCCCATGTTTTTAGCACTTGTTCGTCAGAAATTTAAAGGACGTGCACGAATAACCTTAGAAAATTTGGAATATCAAACACCTCTGGAACTTGAAACTAATTTACGCAACTTTTTTGATCCTTATAAAACTGCAAATGAATTGAAAGCAGCGCTTGAGAATGTTTGCAAGAAATCGCAAGAGCATGTTGTAGATTACATTAACCACGTTAAAAGCCTCTATTCTGATGTAATTAAAACTGAAACGCTTGAAAGAGAATATTTAACAGTAGAAGATGTCACTAAACTTGAAAAAGATACTATTAGAGCCTTTCTGAATGGTCTTCCACCTTCGCTTCGTATCCAATGCTTATCTAAACCCCATACGACTCTAGATGAAACATTTAAAAATACAATCGAAGTGTATAAAATCCACGAACGCGACATGACTCGATTTCACGAGCCCCAAAATTTTATTGGCACAACTCAAACTAACTCACACAGCTCTGGAGTTAATGCAAACATTCCACAAGAGGACAACCGCGTTTTCAATCGACGGGACAACGAAACTTCACATCGAAACGGGTTCAGCAAAACACCACAAGGGTTTAGTAACTCAAAAGCAATATCTCAAAATAGATATCACAATAATCATCCCAGGAATTTCAGCAACCCAGGTTCATGGAATAATCATCGCTTTTCTGCAAATCGAAACAATTTTAGTTCCTTTAATAATACTGGTACTCAAAATTATTCAAGTAATAGCAATTTTGGGCAGGAAAACGGCAATAAACCAAGCTATATACCGGGAGTTTTTTGTGAATTATGTCGATCGCCAGGGCATAACTTGAGTAACTGTAGAAAGTTAGCTTACATGAACAGACAAAAAGAAATGAATTCAAAAAATGGCCAACTCCCCGAACAGAATATTGGCGGGTTTACGGGGAGCAATCCGAATCAAATCCCGTCACTATCTCAAAACCCGTGCAACCAATCGAGCGAAAATCAAATCCAACCGAATTTCCCCTCGACTTCGGGAACAACCACGGGAACTCAATAAAACGCGATTGCACACTACGAAGTTCTAAATTAAATATTCAGGACACTTTGAAAAGCGCAATTAATAGTAATATAAATATTTCCGGAGCGGATCTAGCGAAAATCCCGATCAAAACCATAGAAGAATTATACGTCGATCAAAGAGCACGAACAATTAATGCCATCAAAACACATGAAGGGCTTAGGGCGTTATGGGAACAAAAACCATCATTAATGCGGTACGGACTCGGATATCATGAAGAATTGAGACAGAAATCCCGGGGGTTAAAAAAAGTACAGGACTCAGTTAATAATAATCAATTCGAAAAAAATAATTCAGAGACGAACGTTAACATTAATTGTATACCTGACGAACCGATTAATGCGATAGTTTCCCCAGTAGAATCAGAGATTAAAATTTCCACAGAAAATACAAAAATAAATTCCGATTGTTCCATTAACACCACTGCGCGGCGCGCGTCTGAACAACTATCTAACGCTAATGAATCCGTAGCTACAAATCCTCCCAATCGAACACATACGGAATCAAATAACCCTAAAACATCATCAATTGAAACTAGCGATGTCCATCATCTAAAAGAAGCACAATTAGACACGGAAAAATCAATTGAAAATCTCAGATTAACCGCGCCCGTAAAACCCAATGGATCTAGTGAGAGGACTACTGCAGAAAAACTTCTCGATTCGAAAGGACAGACAGAATTAAAGCCTTATTCTCGTATTGCTCACGTGCAAATTGGAAAAACAAAGATCGCGTCCGTTACATTATACTCATCACAATTAAAATTACCAACGGTGATGATGATCGATAGTGGTGCGGAAGTCAATTTAATTAAAATCAGCGCTCTTAATTTTCACGCCCCAATGAATAACAAAGACATTATTGAGCTTCACGGTATTACTGACAATTTTATTAAAACCCTTGGAACCGTTTTAATTAACATTGATAACTATTCCATAAAATTTCATGTAGTGAGCGACAATCTTCCTATAATTCAGGCCGGAATTATTGGCGCAGAATTTTTCCATGAGTTCAGAGCCACTCTTTCGTATGAATCTAAAACTTTTTCTTTCCATAATGTAGTGATGGAAATAACTTACGACGACTATCAAACAATTCCTAAAAATTCTTCCTGTGCATTTACAGTTCAATTAACCAAAGATTCACCCACGGTTGGCCTTATCTCGGATATTTACATTGCAGACAAGGTTTCCATAATTGGAAGTCCAGAATTGAATATTCAAGGAAACGCATACATCAGAGCTATCAATCAAAGTGATCAAGATTTGACCTTGCCTACGCCTGTGATTAAGATGGGCCAGTGTAGTTGGTTAACATGTAGAGGAGAGACTGATGCACAGCGCGAACTGATCCGCGAAAACAATTTTCAAGAAGAGCCTAATTCTCATATTCAAAAACTCGACTATCTAAGTCACAAGCCAAATTGGTTCGCAAGTCCACCTCTCGATACTATTCCCATTAATGTAGTCTCAAGCGATAAACTCACTGCTGAACGTGCAAAATCTATACAAAACCTCCTCTATCTCGATCATTTGACTGAAACAGAAAATACTGTAATTACTGAACTCATTAGCCAACACCAAGACCTTTTTGTTCTTAATGGCGAAGCTTTAGGTGCTACAAATGCTATTTTTCATCAAATTAATACAATAGATGACGTACCTGTATTCAAACGACAATATAGATTCCCTCCTATTCACAAAGACGAAATTATAAAACAATGTACAGAATTAGAGGCAAGAGGTATAATTAAACCATCCGATTCGCCCTATAGTTCTCCCATTTGGATAGTTCCGAAAAAGGAAGATTCCTTAGGAAATAAAAGATGGAGAATGGTAATTGACTACCGATCTCTCAATGAAAAAACCATCGGGGACGCCTACCCTCTCCCAAACATTAATGAAATATTAGACCAGTTGGGAAATGCCCAATATTTCTCAAGCTTTGACCTTGCTAGTGGATTCCATCAAATCCCTAT
>NW_026974001.1:0-26292 GCF_034640455.1 Diachasmimorpha longicaudata | reverse complement strand
CATACTGCAATATCCAGATTTCACCAAGGAGTTTGTAATCACGACAGATGCTTGCGGATACGGCATTGCCGGAATTCTCAGTCAAGGAGAGATTGGTAAAGATCTTCCAATTGCCTATATCTCAAGAGTATTAGGAAAATCAGAAAGAAATTACTCAACTATAGAAAAGGAAATGCTTGCTATCATTTATGCGGTAAACTACTTTCGACCTTATGTCTACGGTCGGAAATTTACATTAGTTACAGACCACAGGCCTTTGACTTGGATTAATTCGGTGTCGTCGCCAAATTCTAGAATTGTTAGGTGGAGACTAAGTATGCAGGATTTTGATTACCGAATAGTATATAAACCAGGGTTAGTGAACGCAAATGCTGATGCTTTATCTAGAAATATTCCATTTAATAACGAAACAGAATGCGACAACGATGATACTTTGTTAGATATAAAAAGAATTTTCACGATTGATTCTGACACCTCTTCTAGTGATTCAATATTTACGGCCCCAGCAAAACGAAAAAAGAAAGAGGTAACAAAAGCACTGACGAAAAGATCTCGTGTGGGAAGCGATGATATTGATATAGCAGTAGATAACAGCACGAAATCAGAGGACAGTGAGAATGTAGGTAGAAATAAAAGAAGTAATATAGCTGACGAAGATATCACGCAACAGACAGGCTCAAGTAGCGCGACGGAAATCTTAGCCGAACATCCGGCATCTGAACCCCTGATATCACCTGAAGGAAATGACTCAGATAACGAACATAATCACAGTGAGCTATCCAGTAACGGTGGATTAGCGGAGAGCGAACGCAGCTCTGAGTCATATCCTGCAAGCGTTGCAAATAATCAAGACATCGACCCATCCCACTATTTACCCCCAGCCGCTTGTGATGAATTAGATGAAACATTTTTTGATGACGGGTCTCTAGGGTTAGCAGACTTTACTGAAATTATGTCCGACATGTTCATATCCCCAGAGGATGCACAAGATAACAACTCGACTGATATACTCAGAACAGATTCTATTAGCAATCATGAGAATGAAGCAGTTGTGGTCGATGTACCTGACTCAGATGATTCAAGCGATTCGAGCGAAGAAATATTCCCAACAGCTCGCGTTCCATTCGAGAATCAACGACAAAGGGAAAATAAAGAAAGACTACCACCAAATTCGCGAATAATTTCGGATCAGGTAATTGAATGTCGTGACAATTTAGCCATGCGACAAGACAATTATCTTATCTTTACTTCTATTAGGGGTGAAGCTTGCGATAATGGAGCTCTGGAAATACTGCATACAATCGATTGTCCGATCAATGATCTCACTTTACTCCGTGTAAAAGTTATACCTTATAAGAAAAAACTTACCCTCATCCTACCCCTGCGTAATAATAGGAACAACATAGTGGTCGAAGAAGACATTCGCGAAGGGTTACAATCTGTTCACAACGCAATAATTGATCTCAATATCAAATCAATTAGCATAGCTAAGACTGATCAATTCGACGACGTCCCATGGAATATAATAGAACAAATCCTAGTAGATACATTTGCACCAATTGATGTAAAAATTACAATTTGCACGCAAGAAGTCATAATCCCCAATGAGCATGACCGATCCGAAATCCTACTCGAGTATCACGCTAGCGCGACGAACGGTCATAAAGGTACGACAAAAACTTTTAATCGTCTTAGGCAGAACTTTTTCTGGCCAAGTATGAGACAAGACGTTATCGAACTCATTCGTAATTGCAGGGCATGTCAGCTAAAGAAATTAGTTAGGGTTAAAACGAAACAACCTATGGTTATTACCGACACACCTAAAGCAGCCTTCGACAAAATCGCCATGGATATGGTGGGACCTTTATCGAAAACGAAAAATGATAATATATATATTCTCACCATTCAAGATTTGTTAACTAAATATTCTCTAGCTATACCTTTAAAGAACGGAGATTCTAGAGAAATAGCAATTGCTCTTGTTAAAAATTTTATCTGCTATTTCGGAGCACCAAAAATCATACTCACCGATCAAGGCTCAAATTTTATATCTTGTCTCATGAAAACAATTGCCAAGAAATTTCGAATTAAACAATATCATACTACTGCATATAGACCTCAAAGCAATGGATCCATCGAAAGATCCCACCATGTCCTCATACAATACCTAAAACAGTACGCAGACACCCATACAGATTGGGACGAACTATGTGAATTAGCTTCTTTTGCATATAACACTAGTGTCCACGAGGGAACGGGATACACTCCTCATCAATTAGTATTCGGGAAATTAGCTAGATTACCATCCAGTCAAGCCGCTAATGAGCCAATCGAGCCTACATACGGAGACTATTTGCGCCAACTATTTACGCGAATCAGTAAATTTCAAGAAACAGCAGGACAAAATCTTCATCAAGCAAAACTTAAATCTAAAGAATATTACGATGCGAAAATAAATCCACAACAGCTTAGTGTGGGAAATAAAGTATTTTTGCTTAAAGAACCCAATAAGGGAAAAATGACTGACCAGTATGAAGGTCCTTATAATATTATTGAAATACTAGAAAATTGTAACGTCATAATAAATAGAAATGGAGCCAAGAAAAAGGTTCATATTAATAAGCTACGGTTATCTAAAATGCAAGTTTCTCTCATAACCACATAAATGATAACACAATAGACATTAAGAATAAAAATCTTCAAAAGTTAGAATCATTATTTCAGCTAGAATAACTAATTAATAATTAATAACAAATTATAATCAGAAAATTAGGGTAGTAGGAAAATTGAGTTAGCAAAATCCCAACATCATCCAAAAATGTTACAGATGACTCTAAAAAGGATGATGACGGCTATTCTCGTCCTGTTGTTCATCAACACCCAGGAAATTAATGGATTAGTAGGTTATGATTGTAGTGGGTCTACCTTAAACATCACCTCGTATTCTCTACTCCAGGTGGGGCAATGTCACATCCCCCTTGTTAAACCCAAATCAACAAATGTCAACATCGAACTTATGCAACTTAACAAATATGGACAAATTACGGTCGTAGAATGTCGATTACAATTAGATCGAACAATTCACCGTTGCGGAATGTTTTCCCATGTAGCAATAGTGCACAATTACCGCAGGGAATATTTCGTTGAGCTGGAACAACACGAATGCCAAAAATTACATGATTCCAACTCACTACAGATATCACACAACATTGTAGTCGATGCACTAGTTAAAAATATCACCAATCTTAGACCAATCACAATAGCCGGTAAAGCCGAAGTTGACGGCACATGTCAAGGAAGCCAGTATAATGACCCATTTGGGAATTGGGACGAAGTCATTGTCAACGCAATAGCGCGAATCTACTACACTTCATATGTCACCACTGTCGAATTAATATCCAACAAAGTAACCCTTCAATCGGGAGCCAAATGCGATTTTTTGGCGGGGTCTTGTACAAACTCTCTTGGCACTCAGGCCTTTTGGTCAGTCCAGCCTCCAGACGACTGTAAATTCGGAAAATACACAACGCTATATCGAGGATCAGCTACGAAGATCGAATCAGACAACAGTAACCCGACCACTTATTTAGTTACCACTAGAGACTATACTTTCACATTGGAGCAAAGATCTAAGACATTAACCTGTGGCTACCTTTTGATCCAAACTGAATTACCAAAATTATTTATTATGGAAGTTTCTCCGGGAACCACTTTCCCCACAAATAAGATTATCAATACCGATAATGTGGACTTAATGCAATATGTTAACACGAAAATTGTATACCTCGAACACCACCTTAGAACTCAAGTTAGGAAGCTGTATCACTATATTCGTCTCAGTCAATGCGAAGCCCAAAGAACCTCATTAATGAACGCCCTTAGCACAGCGTCATTTGCACCTGATATATTTGCCTATAACCTCATGAAAGGCCCGGGTTATCATGCAATAACAACAGGAGAATTGGTTTCCATTGTCAAATGCACGGCAGTACCAGTCACCCTCAGAAAGAGTGAAAATTGTTACCAAGAAATGCCAGTTACTTACAACAACGAAAGTTACTTTCTAACCGGAATATCGAGAATGTTGATTAGACATGGAACGGTCATTGACTGCCATTCAGCGATACCTACAGTTTATAGAATTGATGGATATTGGTATGCACTGAACCCTGACCCAATGAAAACCCCAACGCCTGCAACCTTTAACCCTTCTCTACCAATAGAATGGGAATATGAAAAAATAGAAAATTTAGCAACTAGTGGAATTTATAGCGAAACAGATATGGAAAAATTACGTGACCGACTATTAACTCGAGCAGAAGCCGCCACTGTAATGAATAATCTTGTCAGCGCCGCCAATGGTAATGAACTGCCAGCCGGAACTATTTCAATGAAACACCTTTTGAGTAGGGAGATGGTAGAGGAAATGACGGAATCAGCAGCTTATAAGACGTGGGAAAAACTCAAAATATTTGGGAATACAGTATCGATTCTTATAGGAATTGTCACTATTATCCACGTGATAATTGGCATTGCTAATGTGTTCATACATGGTTTTACGCTACACGATGCATTCGGATGGAGCTTCCGTATCCTTGGAGCTTTATTTGGAGGACTTACACATTATTTTATATACAGAACACGTCGAAACCAAACGAATAATTTACCAGAAAACATCGAAGCTCAACCTCTTAACACGGAGATGAGAACACACACCCGGAGAACCACGCCATTGAACACTATAACTACAACAAGTGAACTGCCACGAGCCACCCTTCCTAATCCGATTAATCCGCAATTACTATCGCAAGCACGTATAGCTTTAAGTACTGCCCCAACTAACACAAACTAGTAGAAGTATTTGTTAATAACCATTCTACATAGTGCCAATAAATAGAAAAATAGCCACTCAGAAATCAACAGTGGATTCGATGCTGATCAAGGGGAAATATATTATATGTCTTCCTACTCGTCCGAAATCGTGATGGTCCACAACTATCTTGCACGTTTCAACTATCCTGGTTACATTTACCCTCCTGAATAACTAGCAATTGACTTCACAAATCATTAACAGAATCAACATCAACAACAATCAGCATCAGCATTAGCATTATCAGCAGCAGTATCAGCATCAGAATTAGCATCATCAACGATGAACACCCGATCGGCTGATATTTGCGAGAAGATTCGGCAAATGCAGACGACTATTAGCAAGATGCAAGCTGCTACTGATCAGTTGAGCAACACAATGCATAGGTTATTCAAATACCAAAACACCACAGATTCAAAAATTCTCATGGAAAGAACGATGCGAAATCTACGGTTCCACATGATCTTCCTCAGAACCCTACATGAAGAGCTGCAAACACAAATTACAAATTAAAATAGAAACTCAACAATCATAACCTACACGATTCCATTACACGACGGGGAGAAGGCCGAATTTCAATGGGGTTTGGAGTCAATAAATACTTTGGGAGTGACGATCCAAGGGGTCCCCAGGGAAACGGCGGCGAAATAAGATAGAAAAAAAAAAAAAAAATAAATAACTAAATAAATATTATTTTATAGTATTTTATACAGTATTCGAAACTACTCTTTCTATATTTTTTTTATAATTATCACTAGCATTGTATTCAATGAAATAACCTACATATATATGTATACATATATAGATATAGATTTTTTTTATTTTTCATTCATATGTGCATAAAATCATAATGTCCATATACATTTTTTTTTTATTGGGAGATAATCCCGTACCGAATGTACTCTCAATGCTTTATATCGAGTCAAACATTCATAATCAACATTTGTAGACATTAAAACAAAAACATAACAGAGGTCATTAATATAAATCATGACATATTTAATATCTACACTGTGCGACATTTATTAATTCCTTCAGCATAACAATCAGTAAACCAAAAATTGGACATACATCATAATTTTTGGCAAACTAAGGCTAGGGGAAAAATAACGCGCTTTCAACCAAACTTTTGATTCCAAACGGTATCAAGAATGAAAATAGTTTAGTCAAAAAACATTAGACAAAGTAGATAATAACAGAGCACGCAACATTACCATGCTGCACTTAATATTTTAGACACATAATTTTTTTTTTTCTTTTCCCGACTTTTGCTGTCCGCATCCCTTTTATATAATCTAGGTGAAGGTAGCACTAATCTGCACGAGCACGTATTTGCAATGCACTGAATGCAAAATATAGAGTTATAAATGGAACGAAACGTTTTTTCTTCCGTAAATAAAGAAATAAACGTCTCATATCATTCCAGAATCAGGAATGGACAGACACACGAATGAGCGCCCTCGTATGATTAGGATATGGAGACACCCCAATAAAGAAATCTTAGAGGCGAGGAAAAGGAAACACCGAATATTAATTATCGCGAGACAATTGCAAAAGAAAGTAGAAAAAATGCATAAATTATTAGATGTATTTAAACAATATTGCGAAGCGAAAATCGACGAAATAGAAAATACCGATAGTCACGAAGAATTGGAGGAGATTTCGGCGGACGAAATAGATACAGATAATGATAGCAGATAAAGGTAGGATATTCTTTCTATTACTTCAGGCTTAACTTGAGAAAATGAGAGAAACTTGCAAAATAAAAATAAAAAAATAATACTAAACTTAACTATTCATAATGGCTACTAACGCTTGAATTATAACGGTAAAAGAACGCCGACGGAATGACACAGATCCCGTTAAATAGCCTCACTAAATAAATAATAAAAATTATAATATTCATATACATATGCATATGTATATACATGTATGTATATGCATAACATTAGAATCATACTCATGAAGTAACAATACTGTGGGCTGGCATGAGTTCGAGTATCGATTGTCACCTTTGCGATAACCTGAAAACAAGTGAAGAAATAAGTAGAATATATAATAAAATACTGTAACGATAGGCCACTGACGAGTAGTATGTAAAATTATGAATTGAAGTGTAAGATTTAGAATAAGCCTGAAATTCCTTCAGCATGAATGAGCTGAAACATGCAACGCCCTACAGTTGCGGCTTAAGGTTCCGAATATTGGCACCTAATTCTTCAGGATATCAGGGATCGAACTTGATGTTCTGCGGACCTTCGGCCTGAAAAGAAAAGAAGAAAAGAAAACAACAACGACGAACAAAACACAATCCTATTTTGCTTTCCTTACCTGCTCCCCTATATCCTTCTTCCGACCTCTTGATACTCGAAAATCAATTCGAACTATCGCTGAAAAGATGCTCACGTCATGTTCTCACTCAGAAAATACCGCGTACACTTGGAAAAGGACGAAGAAAATGAAAACAAAATATTTAAAAGAGAGGTCACAATCTTGCTGACCAACACTAAACAACAGATATTCAAAATACCTTACATGCGTAAACCAAGCATTCTACACGATCGTGACGACGATGGGAAGTTCCACAGGATAATGGAGACTACAACGGAGCGAGCATGCAGTAGAAGTACTCTCTACAGTGCAAAGCAGCATAACCATCATCATACTGGAAATGGGAGCCCAAGATATCCAAGTCAAGCAATAATTCAAAATCAATGAAAACGAATACCGGAATCCAACCTCCGCTACTAACAAGAAGTACGAATGCAAGATATGAGTGGAGAACGAGAACAAATCGCAGAAAATTGAATACCAAAATTGAACAGCATACAGATAGACCTGTCACAGCACCATTGGATGAACGAAACCTTCCTTACCATATGAAAGTCCCCATACCTTTCTAATAATCCTAGCCAAAGAAAACAACAAATGTACGTACTATGACCAGACTTCGGCAGTTGATCCGCAGGCATTAGTCGATCCATGATACCAAAACGGACAACAGAACAGCAAGGAGCTAAGGATACCGAAGAACACGAGCGGAACAGGATCAGAAGATTATTATTTTACTACACTGTATCTCTTATTATGATATATCATGTTCAATTACATTAAAGTCCAATACTTAAGATCTATGGGTACCTCGCAAACGTGACAATACGTAATTTAACTATACGAAAGTGACTTGGACCACTTAACACTACGCTTAAGCCTATAATAATTTAAAAATCAAATAATCAAACATATATTGGGCAAAAATATTTCATGAAATTTAAATATTCTATATCTATCTATATATGTTCACTGCAAGCAATACCTGGGTTTACTCAATTGGGAAGTAACCACTTATAAGCACCTCCCTTTTTCGCAATAATACCTACACGAATATATATCTAAATTAAACCTACGATTACAGAATACATAAAATGGATCCATCAATCCGATACAGGACGTTACGAGCGTCCTTAATACTGAATTATCCTGTTAGTCTGAGGAATCAAATATATAATAAACTTACTACGTATTCCACAAAAATCGCAGACTGCAGAAAAGCAAGGGAAAAACCGGCAGCGCTTAACAATTTAACAGAAAATCTCGAAGAAATACTCAAACCACTACACATCGCTGTCATACAAGGAGTACTATTTGGCAACATGCACTTTATAAAATTGGACACGAATCCTCAAATCATGAAATTTTACATGAATGACGAATATGATTGGCGCAAGGAAGCCAAACTGTGTCGACAAATAATTAAAACATTTAAAAGACTACTGAAATGAAGAAAAAACTAGGAACATTAAATACGTGAAGTGGGATTGCAAAACTCAGTGCAACAAATAATTAGAGATTAAATAGTGAAATACTTGAATCGAATAGTTAAAATCAATCAAATACTGTCAAACTTGCAACGCTTAGATAAAAATAAATTATGATATGTTTAATTGAATTTCAGTGGGTTAGGAGCTTATCCTTTCGAGCTAATGTACCGGAGAATCCCCTGATAGAGTTCATAACGATAAAATATGTAAAAACCACAAAACTATGGAATAAGGACCGTGATTGGTTGATTTTTCACAAAAAAAAAAAGACGAAACTATAATAGACTTTTACAGTTGCTTTTGTCGCTAAAACAGACAAAAGCAACTGCACTCACCATTGTCATGTTACGTATTCACATACGTTTTCTATGAATGATATTCCCTTGAAGCAATTGCAAAGTATAAACGATGAAATCAATCAAATATGAATACTAAATACCGCTATAAATTACTGATCATATATTTCAACCAGAGGTCATATAACAAAACATTCTTAGATGAATGACCAAAAGGATTCTATATATAAATAAAAATAAAGAAATGAAAAGATAGAAACATTGACGGAGGACGGAACAGTATTTCTCCCTCTGACGTCGCAAGCCGATGACCTTTAATACAATCATTGCACAGAATAAATAAATGATTACTTAAAATAAAAATAATTCGGGACCATACAGGAGCCCACATACCAATGATTAAAAGAAACTCAGCTTTGGGACGTTAGAACAGGGTTAAACCGCGAGGACGAGTAACGCACCCTCTCAAAAATGACGAAATCTTGGAAATTTCCATGTATATATTGATATGAGTCAATCTAAGAATGATATGACTCCGATTGAAATAAATGAAAAGACAAACGAATAATTTAAATACAAAAGAGAAATCATAATTCAGAAAAATAGATAAATTCGACTATTGCATCAAAAAGGATACATGAAAAGTCAAGAAATAACGTAAACTAAATATTCCATAAGACAATGGCCATGAAAAGTTATGAAAAAATAGAATTTGTTAATAAACAATTAACAAACATTTATAACAACAAAATGAAAATCAGTGGAAAAGAAAGAACGATCACCGGGGTAAGCACCCTCCAAAAATCTCTTCTTAATCTGCATAAACAGTTGAGATATTTATTTTTGAAGTTTCATACACACACATACAAGCCCATGTATCCGTGTGTCCACAAAACTTTCGAAAATTCTAGCGTACGCATTATTGATGATAGAGAAATGGTTTCCATACAAAAGGGACTCCATATTCTGAGAACTATTCATTTCACTCATAAAAATAATAAAATTTATTAACAAATATAATTGTTGTAAACAAAATATACATGAAATATTCTACGAACAATTCAGAAAAATCGTAAAAGGAAGTTCTGTAGATCCTTGATATGTAACTAAAAAATCTCTTCTTAATCTTCATAAATAGTGAAGATATTCATTTTTAAACTTTTACACACACACACATAGAAACCCATGTATCGGTGTGTCCACAAAAACTTTGGAAAATTCTAGCGTCCGCATTATTCACGATAGAGAAATGGTTTCCAGACAAAAGGGACTCCATATATTGAAAACTATTTATTCCATTCATAAAAATGATAAAAATTATTAACAAATATAATTGTTGTAAACAAAACGTACATGAAAAATCCTGTAAACACTTCAGAAAAATCGTAAAAGGAAGTTCAGTAGATCCTTGATATGTAACAAAAAAATCTTTTCTTAATCTTCATAAACAGTGAAGATATTGATTTTTAAATAATTCACACGATACACACACACTCAAATCCTTGTATCGGTGTATGCAAATAAAGTTCGAGAATCGTTAGCGCCTTCCCTATGGGACATATGCAAAAACATCCCATATAGAAACTATGGCATAAATTATGAACTACAAAAATGTGTAATAAAAAATTGTAAAAGTCAATAGACAAAACTGAATGTCTATTGACATGTCATTAGGAATTACCCCTAAAAAAATCTAAAATTGGCGAAATTAGCGCATTTAAATAACAAGAACAAGAATATGAAAGAAAATTAAACAAAACTCAACAATTTAAACATGTCAATTTTGATAAATTAGCGATCTTAATTGTAAATATTAATAACCACGAAATTAATGAACGAATTTCTACCGAAAAATCCATAAAAATAGTCCACTGAATCCTCTAACGACTGAGCCATTGATTAGATTTTTCACGTTATAAACAACGCCATTAAAAGTTAATAAACATTTTTCAAGGTCAAGTCAATATCTCCGAAAGTTGTATAGTTAAGAAAATGAAAATTTATGGAAAAATGCTATAAAATGTGGACATTTGAATGGATGAATAATTGTTCCTGATTACTGAAAAATACTATTGTTATTAACAATTGAAATGTTATAAAAAATTGTCAAAAAAGTTTTAATACTAGAATCGTATTTCTAGACCAAAAATAGGGTCAAAAACGAATTTTGTCAAATTTGTCAAGAGACAATGTCAATAGACAAAAATTGCTTATAGTAGTACCATGAGGATGCCAAAAGGATCCATTTAAGCTATAGTGAAAATCACGTTCAAAAATTAATTTTAAAACAGAAAAATCATTGTCAAAATATCAGAAATAAATTTTAAGAATTAAAAATGTAAAAATGAAAAATGTAATAAGGCATAAGAGAATGTCACAGCATTAGATGAGACTACACACAGAACATATGAATACGCATCACGCGCCATCCCTACTCTCAGTCAAGTGGAGTTGCACGTTAAACGAAGCATCCCCACCATCCCTACTACTGGATAGCGTGCGCCAACGATCGACGCGGTGAATAATCGGTCAGAGTAGTCTCAGTGCCGCAGAGAAACGGCAGTTCAACTTCAACATCAGCCAGCAGCAGTCATCTCTCCGAAGAGCTCCGGGAACATTAAATCGACTAAGTTCCAAATTATTTTTGGACTTAGAAAATATTTCGTGAGTTGTGGACTTGGAAAAATTTCGTGAGTTATGAACTTAGAATAATTTTGCCTTCTGCACTCTTGAACTTAGAATAATTTGGCCTTCTGCACTCTTGAACTTAGAATAATTTGGCCTTCTGCACCGTTGAATTTATGATAATTTTGCTGTCTGCACTGTTGAACTCACAATTATTTTACCTTTCGCATTTTTCGACATAAGATTCATTTACATGAAATATTTTTCTAAAGCCACCATTCACTTTAATTATTAAATTTAAACATGTCAAGTCTCAAACAAGTAAAGAATTTGTGGTGAATAAAAAAGAAGTGATACCAAGTGTTGTGAAAAAGTGTTAACTTCCCCATCACACAAATCATACCGAGAAATTTTGCCGAGGCGACCCAAGACGCTCGTTTAAGAACGGTGGCTTGCGAACCCCACGAGAATTTATCGGTTGACTTACGTGAAAAATCACTCTTGAATAGAATTAATTGATAAATTTTGCCGAGGCGACCCAAGACGCTCGTTTAAATAACGGTGCCTTGCGAACCCCACGAGAATTTAACAATTGAATCTTTCATTGCATAATTTTTTATAGAATTAATTGATAAATTTTGCCGAGGCGACCCAAGATGCTCGTTTACGAACGGTCTCTTGCGAACCCCACGAGAATTTAACAATTAACTCTTTCATTCCAAATCTTCAGTAAAATTAATTGATAAATTTTGCCGAGGCGACCCAAGATGCTCGTTTACGAACGGTCTCTTGCGAACCCCACGAGAATTTAACAATTAAATAATGTAATCTAAAAACAAACCGCACTCTTAGTGAAGTGAACCAACGATTAAAAATACAGTTTTCGTTCGATATATATATATTTATTAATTTTGTTTCTCTCGGAAATCCAGAAAAGAAAACGTCAATAAGTGAAATCAAAAAAAAAACTTTATTCAAAAAGACTACAGAAAACGTATCATCCATCCAGCCAAGCAGCCGTCCAGACAGCGACCCAAAGGACTAATTATAAAAGAAACAACGAAAGTGAGTAACGTGAGGAAAACATTTATTCTTTCTACCCGGATGTCGTTTGATATTCCAAAAAAGGAAAGTTTAACCACTATTTACGGTTTTCGGTAAATTCTCAACGTTAAAATAAATCAATCTAGCATGTCCTTCTTAAAATCGGCAAGTCAAATTTTAATCGGCTACCGCTCGACGGTTAAAAATTGTTATTTCGGCTTCCCTAAATTACTAAGATCAAAAACGGAAGGACAATATTGAAACAATGACACCAACTGAGATTTTATTTCTTTTAATAACACCAAATTCACCGGAAATACGTAACATTATATGCCATCATATCGAACACGAATATCAACTTCTATGATTGAGTTTTTCGTGAGCTGTGGTCGCGAAGAAAACGATGTTGCATCAGTTTCCTTGGTTATTCGGCGTGCTGAAACCGAATATGATGCCAGATTTTGTCTAGGTGCAGCCAAAAAAAAGTGATTCCCACGATGTCGTAAACACGCATATGTATAATCGACTTTTTCTCGAAGACAAATCGTTCAAACGCAAACTTGGCGCATTGCACTCGTGTAGTTCGACGAGACGGAGCTATTGCACGCGGTTTCATCGGCCTACGACAATGTGTACTCAAGTTATATGCCATCATATCGAACCCGAATATCAACTTCTATGATTGAGTTTTTCGTGAGCTGTGATCGCGAAGAAAACGATGTTGCATCAGTTTCCTTGGATATTCGGCGTGCTGAAACCGAATATGATGCCAGATTTTGTCTAGGTGCAGCCAAAAAAAAGTGATTCCCACGATGTCGTAAAAACGCATATGTATAATCGACTTTTTCTCGAAGACAAATCGTTCAAACGCAAACTTGGCGCATTGCACTCGTGTAGTTCGACGAGACGGAGCTATTGCACGCGGTTTCATCGGCCTACGACAATGTGTACTCAAGTTATATGCCATCATATCGAACACGCATATCAACTTCTATGATTGAGTTTTTCGTGAGCTGTGGTCGCGAAGAAAACGATGTTGCATCAGTTTCCTTGGCTATTCGGCGTGCTGAAACCGAATATGATGCCAGATTTTGTCTAGGTGCAGCCAAAAAAAAGTGATTCCCACGATGTCGTAAAAACGCATATGTATAATCGACTTTTTCTCGAAGACAAATCGTTCAAACGCAAACTTGGCGCATTGCACTCGTGTAGTTCGACGAGACGGAGCTATTGCACGCGGTTTCATCGGCCTACGACAATGTGTACTCAAGTTATATGCCATCATATCGAACACGAATATCAACTTCTATGATTGAGTTTTTCGTGAGCTGTGGTCGCGAAGAAAACGATGTTGCATCAGTTTCCTTGGTTATTCGGCGTGCTGAAACCGAATATGATGCCAGATTTTGTCTAGGTGCAGCCAAAAAAAAGTGATTCCCACGATGTCGTAAACACGCATATGTATAATCGACTTTTTCTCGAAGACAAATCGTTCAAACGCAAACTTGGCGCATTGCACTCGTGTAGTTCGACGAGACGGAGCTATTGCACGCGGTTTCATCGGCGTACGACAATGTGTACTCAAGTTATATGCCATCATATCGAACCCGAATATCAACTTTTGAGTTTTTCGTGAGCTGTGGTCGCGAAGAAAACGATGTTGCATCAGTTTCCTTGGTTATTCGGCGTGCTGAAACCGAATATGATGCCAGATTTTGTCTAGGTGCAGCCAAAAAAAAGTGATTCCCACGATGTCGTAAACACGCATATGTATAATCGACTTTTTCTCGAAGACAAATCGTTCAAACGCAAACTTGGCGCATTGCACTGGTGTAGTTCGACGAGACGAAGCTATTGCACGCGGTTTCATCGGCCTACGACAATGTGTACTCAAGTTATATGCCATCATATCGAACACGAATATCAAATTCTATGATTGAGTTTTTCGTGAGCTGTGGTCGCGAAGAAAACGATGTTGCATCAGTTTCCTTGGCTATTCGGCGTGCTGAAACCGAATATGATGCCAGATTTTGTCTAGGTGCAGCCAAAAAAAAGTGATTCCCACGATGTCGTAAACACGCATATGTATAATCGACTTTTTCTCGAAGACAAATCGTTCAAACGCAAACTTCGCGCATTGCACTGGTGTAGTTCGACGAGACGAAGCTATTGCACGCGGTTTCATCGGCCTACGACAATGTGTACTCAAGTTATATGCCATCATATCGAACCCGAATATCAACTTCTATGATTGAGTTTTTCGTGAGCTGTGGTCGCGAAGAAAACGATGTTGCATCAGTTTCCTTGGATATTCGGCGTGCTGAAACCGAATATGATGCCAGATTTTGTCTAGGTGCAGCCAAAAAAAAGTGATTCCCACGATGTCGTAAAAACGCATATGTATAATCGACTTTTTCTCGAAGACAAATCGTTCAAACGCAAACTTGGCGCATTGCACTCGTGTAGTTCGACGAGACGGAGCTATTGCACGCGGTTTCATCGGCCTACGACAATGTGTACTCAAGTTATATGCCATCATATCGAACACGCATATCAACTTCTATGATTGAGTTTTTCGTGAGCTGTGGTCGCGAAGAAAACGATGTTGCATCAGTTTCCTTGGCTATTCGGCGTGCTGAAACCGAATATGATGCCGGATTTTGTCTAGGTGCAGCCAAAAAAAAGTGATTCCCACGATGTCGTAAAAACGCATATGTATAATCGACTTTTTCTCGAAGACAAATCGTTCAAACGCAAACTTGGCGCATTGCACTCGTGTAGTTCGACGAGACGGAGCTATTGCACGCGGTTTCATCGGCCTACGACAATGTGTGCTCAAGTTATATGCCATCATATCGAACCCGAATATCAACTTCTATGATTGAGTTTTTCGTGAGCTGTGGTCGCGAAGAAAACGATGTTGCATCAGTTTCCTTGGATATTCGGCGTGCTGAAACCGAATATGATGCCAGATTTTGTCTAGGTGCAGCCAAAAAAAAGTGATTCCCACGATGTCGTAAAAACGCATATGTATAATCGACTTTTTCTCGAAGACAAATCGTTCAAACGCAAACTTGGCGCATTGCACTCGTGTAGTTCGACGAGACGGAGCTATTGCACGCGGTTTCATCGGCCTACGACAATGTGTACTCAAGTTATATGCCATCATATCGAACACGCATATCAACTTCTATGATTGAGTTTTTCGTGAGCTGTGGTCGCGAAGAAAACGATGTTGCATCAGTTTCCTTGGCTAGTCGGCGTGCTGAAACCGAATATGATGCCAGATTTTGTCTAGGTGCAGCCAAAAAAAAGTGATTCCCACGATGTCGTAAAAACGCATATGTATAATCGACTTTTTCACGAAGACAAATCGTTCAAACGCAAACTTGGCGCATTGCACTCGTGTAGTTCGACGAGACGGAGCTATTGCACGCGGTTTCATCGGCCTACGACAATGTGTACTCAAGTTATATGCCATCATATCGAACACGCATATCAACTTCTATGATTGAGTTTTTCGTGAGCTGTGGTCGCGAAGAAAACGATGTTGCATCAGTTTCCTTGGCTATTCGGCGTGCTGAAACCGAATATGATGCCAGATTTTGTCTAGGTGCAGCCAAAAAAAAGTGATTCCCACGATGTCGTAAAAACGCATATGTATAATCGACTTTTTCTCGAAGACAAATCGTTCAAACGCAAACTTGGCGCATTGCACTCGTGTAGTTCGACGAGACGGAGCTATTGCACGCGGTTTCATCGGCCTACGACAATGTGTACTCAAGTTATATGCCATCATATCGAACACGAATATCAACTTCTATGATTGAGTTTTTCGTGAGCTGTGGTCGCGAAGAAAACGATGTTGCATCAGTTTCCTTGGTTATTCGGCGTGCTGAAACCGAATATGATGCCAGATTTTGTCTAGGTGCAGCCAAAAAAAAGTGATTCCCACGATGTCGTAAACACGCATATGTATAATCGACTTTTTCTCGAAGACAAATCGTTCAAACGCAAACTTGGCGCATTGCACTCGTGTAGTTCGACGAGACGGAGCTATTGCACGCGGTTTCATCGGCGTACGACAATGTGTACTCAAGTTATATGCCATCATATCGAACCCGAATATCAACTTTTGAGTTTTTCGTGAGCTGTGGTCGCGAAGAAAACGATGTTGCATCAGTTTCCTTGGTTATTCGGCGTGCTGAAACCGAATATGATGCCAGATTTTGTCTAGGTGCAGCCAAAAAAAAGTGATTCCCACGATGTCGTAAACACGCATATGTATAATCGACTTTTTCTCGAAGACAAATCGTTCAAACGCAAACTTGGCGCATTGCACTGGTGTAGTTCGACGAGACGAAGCTATTGCACGCGGTTTCATCGGCCTACGACAATGTGTACTCAAGTTATATGCCATCATATCGAACACGAATATCAAATTCTATGATTGAGTTTTTCGTGAGCTGTGGTCGCGAAGAAAACGATGTTGCATCAGTTTCCTTGGCTATTCGGCGTGCTGAAACCGAATATGATGCCAGATTTTGTCTAGGTGCAGCCAAAAAAAAGTGATTCCCACGATGTCGTAAACACGCATATGTATAATCGACTTTTTCTCGAAGACAAATCGTTCAAACGCAAACTTCGCGCATTGCACTGGTGTAGTTCGACGAGACGAAGCTATTGCACGCGGTTTCATCGGCCTACGACAATGTGTACTCAAGTTATATGCCATCATATCGAACCCGAATATCAACTTCTATGATTGAGTTTTTCGTGAGCTGTGGTCGCGAAGAAAACGATGTTGCATCAGTTTCCTTGGATATTCGGCGTGCTGAAACCGAATATGATGCCAGATTTTGTCTAGGTGCAGCCAAAAAAAAGTGATTCCCACGATGTCGTAAAAACGCATATGTATAATCGACTTTTTCTCGAAGACAAATCGTTCAAACGCAAACTTGGCGCATTGCACTCGTGTAGTTCGACGAGACGGAGCTATTGCACGCGGTTTCATCGGCCTACGACAATGTGTACTCAAGTTATATGCCATCATATCGAACACGCATATCAACTTCTATGATTGAGTTTTTCGTGAGCTGTGGTCGCGAAGAAAACGATGTTGCATCAGTTTCCTTGGCTATTCGGCGTGCTGAAACCGAATATGATGCCGGATTTTGTCTAGGTGCAGCCAAAAAAAAGTGATTCCCACGATGTGTTACGTATTCACATACGTTTTCTATGAATGATATCCCCTTGAAGCAATTGCAAAATATAAAGGATGAAATCAATCAAATATAAATACTAAATACCGCTATAAATTACTGATCATATATTTCAACCAGAGGTCATGTAACAAAACATTCTTAGATGAATGACCAAAAGGATTCTATATATAAATAAGAATAAAGAAATGAAAAGATAGAAACATTGACGGAGGACGGAACAGTATTTCTCCCTCTGACGTCGCAAGCCGATGACCTTTAATACAATCATTGCACAGAATAAATAAATGATTACTTAAAATAAAAATAATTCGGGACCATGAAGGAGCCCACATACCAATGATTAGAAAGAAACTCAGCTTTGCGACGTTAGAACAGGGTTAAACCGCGAGGACGAGTAACGCACCCTCTCAAAAATGACGAAATCTTGGAAATTTCCACGTATATATTGATACGAGTCAATCTAAGAATGATGTGACTCCGATTGAAATAAATGAAAAGACAAACGAAGAATGAAATACAAAAGAGAAATCATAATTCTGAAAAATAGAAGCAATTGCAAAGTATAAATACCGCTATAAATAACTGATCATATATATCAACCAGAGGTCATGTAACGAAACATTCTTAGATGAATGACCAAAAGGATTCTATATATAAATAAAAATAAAGAAATGAAAAGATAGAAACATTGACGGAGGACGGAACAGTATTTCTCCCTCTGACGTCGCAAGCCGATGACCTTTAATACAATCATTGCACAGAATAAATAAATGATTACTTAAAATAAAAATAATTCGGGACCATACAGGAGCCCACATACCAATGATTAAAAGAAACTCAGCTTTGGGACGTTAGAACAGGGTTAAACCGCGAGGACGAGTAACGCACCCTCTCAAAAATGACGAAATCTTGGAAATTTCCATGTATATATTGATATGAGTCAATCTAAGAATGATATGACTCCGATTGAAATAAATGAAAAGACAAACGAATAATTTAAATACAAAAGAGAAATCATAATTCAGAAAAATAGATAAATTCGACTATTGCATCAAAAAGGATACATGAAAAGTCAAGAAATAACGTAAACTAAATATTCCATAAGACAATGGCCATGAAAAGTTATGAAAAAATAGAATTTGTTAATAAACAATTAACAAACATTTATAACAACAAAATGAAAATCAGTGGAAAAGAAAGAACGATCACCGGGGTAAGCACCCACCAAAAATCTCTTCTTAATCTGCATAAACAGTTGAGATATTTATTTTTGAAGTTTCATACACACACATACAAGCCCAGGTATCCGTGTGTCCACAAAATTTTCGAAAATTCTAGCGTACGCATTATTGATGATAGAGAAATGGTTTCCATACAAAAGGGACTCCATATTCTGAGAACTATTCATTTCACTCATAAAGATAATAAAATTTATTAACAAATATAATTGTTGTAAACAAAATATACATGAAATATTCTACGAACAATTCAGAAAAATCGTAAAAGGAAGTTCTGTAGATCCTTGATATGTAACTAAAAAATCTCTTCTTAATCTTCATAAATAGTGAAGATATTCATTTTTAAACTTTTACACACACACATAGAAACCCATGTATCGGTGTGTCCACAAAAACTTTGGAAAATTCTAGCGTCCGCATTATTGACGATAGAGAAATGGTTTCCAGACAAAAGGGACTCCATATATTGAGAACTATTTATTTCACTCATAAAAATAATAAAATTTATTAACAAATATAATTGTTGTAAACAAAATATACATGAAATATTCTACGAACAATTCAGAAAAATCGTAAAAGGAAGTTCTGTAGATCCTTGATATGTAACAAAAAAATCTTTTCTTAATCTTCATAAACAGTGAAGATATTGATTTTTAAATAATTCACACGATACACACACACCCAAATCCTTGTATCGGTGTATGCAAATAAAGTTCGAGAATCGTTAGCGCCTTCCCTATGGGACATATGCAAAAACATCCCATATAGAAACTATGGCATAAATTATGAACTACAAAAATGTGTAATAAAAAATTGTAAAAGTCAATAGACAAAACTGAATGTCTATTGACATGTCATTAGGAATTACCCCTAAAAAATCTAAAATTGGCGAAATTAGTGCATTTAAATAACAAGAACAAGAATATGAAAGAAAATTAAACAAAACTCAACAATTTAAACATGTCAATTTTGATAAATTAGCGATCTTAATTGTAAATGTTAATAACCACGAAATTAATGAACGAATTGCTACCGAAAAATCCATAAAAATAGTCCACTGAATCCTCTAACGACTGAGCCATTGATTAGATTTTTCACGTTATAAACAACGCCATTAAAAGTTAATAAACATTTTTCAAGGTCAAGTCAATATCTCCGAAAGTTGTATAGTTAAGAAAATGAAAATTTATGGAAAAATGCTATAAAATGTGGACATTTGAATGGATGAATAATTGTTCCTGATTACTGAAAAATACTATTGTTATTAACAATTGAAATGTTATAAAAAATTGTCAAAAAGGTTTTAATACTAGAATCGTATTTCTAGACCAAAAATAGGGTCAAAAATGAATTTTGTCAAATTTGTCAAGAGACAACGTCAATAGACAAAAATTGCTTATAGTAGTACCATGAGGATGCCAAAAGGATCCATTTAAGCTATAGTGAAAATCACGTTCAAAAATTAATTTTAAAACAGAAAAATCATTGTCAAAATATCAGAAATAATTTTTAAGAATTAAAAATGTAAAAATGAAAAATGTAATAAGGCATAAGAGAATGTCACAGCATTAGATGAGACTATACACAGAACATATGAATACGCATCACGCGCCATCCCTACTCTCAGTCAAGTGGAGTTGCACGTTAAACGAAGCATCCCCACCATCCCTACTACTGGATAGCGTGCGCCAACGATCGACGCGGTGAATAATCGGTCAGAGTAGTCTCAGTGCCGCAGAAAAACGGCAGTTCAACTTCAACATCAGCCAGCAGCAGTCATCTCTCCGAAGAGCTCCGGGAACATTAAATCGACTAAGTTCCAAATTATTTTTGGACTTAGAAAATATTTCGTGAGTTGTGGACTTGGAAAAATTTCGTGAGTTATGAACTTAGAATAATTTTGCCTTCTGCACTCTTGAACTTAGAATAATTTGGCCTTCTGCACTCTTGAACTTAGAATAATTTGGCCTTCTGCACCGTTGAATTTATGATAATTTTGCTGTCTGCACTGTTGAACTCACAATTATTTTACCTTTCGCATTTTTCGACATAAGATTCATTTACATGAAATATTTTTCTAAAGCCACCATTCACTTTAATTATTAAATTTAAACATGTCAAGTCTCAAACAAGTAAAGAATTTGTGGTGAATAAAAAAGAAGTGATACCAAGTGTTGTGAAAAAGTGTTAACTTCCCCATCACACAAATCATACCGAGAAATTTTGCCGAGGCGACCCAAGACGCTCGTTTAAGAACGGTGGCTTGCGAACCCCACGAGAATTTATCGGTTGACTTACGTGAAAAATCACTCTTGAATAGAATTAATTGATAAATTTTGCCGAGGCGACCCAAGACGCTCGTTTAAATAACGGTGCCTTGCGAACCCCACGAGAATTTAACAATTGAATCTTTCATTGCATAATTTTTTATAGAATTAATTGATAAATTTTGCCGAGGCGACCCAAGATGCTCGTTTACGAACGGTCTCTTGCGAACCCCACGAGAATTTAACAATTAACTCTTTCATTCCAAATCTTCAGTAAAATTAATTGATAAATTTTGCCGAGGCGACCCAAGATGCTCGTTTACGAACGGTCTCTTGCGAACCCCACGAGAATTTAACAATTAAATTATGTAATCTAAAACAAACCGCACTCTCTTAGTGAAGTGAACCAACGATTAAAAATACAGTTTTCGTTCGATATATATATATTTATTAATTTTGTTTCTCTCGGAAATCCAGAAAAGAAAACGTCAATAAGTGAAATAACAAAAAAAAAACTTTATTCAAAAAGACTACGGAAAACGTATCATCCATCCAGCCAAGCAGCCGTCCAGATAGCGACCCAAAGGACTAATTATAAAAGAAATAACGAAAGTGAGTAACATGAGGAAAACATTTATTCTTTCTACCCGGATGTCGTTTGATATTCCAAAAAGGGAAAGTTTAACCACTATTTACGGTTTTTCGGTAAATTCTCAACGTTAAAATAAATCAATCTAGCATGTCCTTCTTAAAATCGGCAAGTCAAATTTTAATCGGCTACCGCTCGACGGTTAAAAATTGTTATTTCGGCTTCCCTAAATTACTAAGATCAAAAACGGAAGGACAATATTGAAACAATGACACCAACTGAGATTTTATTTCTTCTAATAACACCAAATTCACCGGAAATACGTAACAAAAATGGTGCTAAGTGTGGGGTTTTTCTCAGTCACTTTTTCGGTTTTTTTTTTTATTGTATTAGTTGGCTGGTCGCACACATAATTTTAATCTAATGAATTTTAGCACTTTTAACGCCTATCATCCTAGAAGATACGATATACTGACCAATGTTCGTTTTTCGTTTCATCCTTCATTTTATTTTACTCGAGTTTTTTTTTGTTCTGAAAGAAAAAAAGTAAATCTCAAAAATTAATCGATTAATTCAACTCGTTACCATATATATATTCATACAGATTCATTGTTTTTTTTTTTTGATTTTTGAAATACATTAACAAAATTTATATATATAGATATCAATACTTGCATCAATCAAAATGGATAATTACGAAACGAATGTGGGTGAGATACCAGAGCAATTAGAAGAAGCCCGCGAGCTTAATCAACAACTCTTGGAAAGATTGAAATTAATCGAAGAACAGGCCCAAATAATTAAAGACCTACAAGCTTCAGTAAAACAATTGAAAGAATGTCAAACGCAGACTAGTAATTCTCCGTCGGAAGGAGACTTTGAACGACCCAATATTTCAAATCAAAATTATTTGGCAACTAACGTAATTCTGGATGAGATGGCTACCCTTAAGAATGACATAGATTTATTGAAAAATAAAACTGCACAATCACAACCCAGCAATACACCTATCAATGCGCACTACATTCCGAGTAGAATCACAGTTAAAGATGCACTCTCGTATATACCTTCTTTTGACGGTTACAATATAACAGTTACACAATTTATGAGAGCTTGCAATCGTGCATGCTCTATGCTCGACCAGTCTACCGTTCCCATGTTTTTAGCACTTGTTCGTCAGAAATTTAAAGGACGTGCACGAATAACCTTAGAAAATTTGGAATATCAAACACCTCTGGAACTTGAAACTAATTTACGCAACTTTTTTGATCCTTATAAAACTGCAAATGAATTGAAAGCAGCGCTTGAGAATGTTTGCAAGAAATCGCAAGAGCATGTTGTAGATTACATTAACCACGTTAAAAGCCTCTATTCTGATGTAATTAAAACTGAAACGCTTGAAAGAGAATATTTAACAGTAGAAGATGTCACTAAACTTGAAAAAGATACTATTAGAGCCTTTCTGAATGGTCTTCCACCTTCGCTTCGTATCCAATGCTTATCTAAACCCCATACGACTCTAGATGAAACATTTAAAAATACAATCGAAGTGTATAAAATCCACGAACGCGACATGACTCGATTTCACGAGCCCCAAAATTTTATTGGCACAACTCAAACTAACTCACACAGCTCTGGAGTTAATGCAAACATTCCACAAGAGGACAACCGCGTTTTCAATCGACGGGACAACGAAACTTCACATCGAAACGGGTTCAGCAAAACACCACAAGGGTTTAGTAACTCAAAAGCAATATCTCAAAATAGATATCACAATAATCATCCCAGGAATTTCAGCAACCCAGGTTCATGGAATAATCATCGCTTTTCTGCAAATCGAAACAATTTTAGTTCCTTTAATAATACTGGTACTCAAAATTATTCAAGTAATAGCAATTTTGGGCAGGAAAACGGCAATAAACCAAGCTATATACCGGGAGTTTTTTGTGAATTATGTCGATCGCCAGGGCATAACTTGAGTAACTGTAGAAAGTTAGCTTACATGAACAGACAAAAAGAAATGAATTCAAAAAATGGCCAACTCCCCGAACAGAATATTGGCGGGTTTACGGGGAGCAATCCGAATCAAATCCCGTCACTATCTCAAAACCCGTGCAACCAATCGAGCGAAAATCAAATCCAACCGAATTTCCCCTCGACTTCGGGAACAACCACGGGAACTCAATAAAACGCGATTGCACACTACGAAGTTCTAAATTAAATATTCAGGACACTTTGAAAAGCGCAATTAATAGTAATATAAATATTTCCGGAGCGGATCTAGCGAAAATCCCGATCAAAACCATAGAAGAATTATACGTCGATCAAAGAGCACGAACAATTAATGCCATCAAAACACATGAAGGGCTTAGGGCGTTATGGGAACAAAAACCATCATTAATGCGGTACGGACTCGGATATCATGAAGAATTGAGACAGAAATCCCGGGGGTTAAAAAAAGTACAGGACTCAGTTAATAATAATCAATTCGAAAAAAATAATTCAGAGACGAACGTTAACATTAATTGTATACCTGACGAACCGATTAATGCGATAGTTTCCCCAGTAGAATCAGAGATTAAAATTTCCACAGAAAATACAAAAATAAATTCCGATTGTTCCATTAACACCACTGCGCGGCGCGCGTCTGAACAACTATCTAACGCTAATGAATCCGTAGCTACAAATCCTCCCAATCGAACACATACGGAATCAAATAACCCTAAAACATCATCAATTGAAACTAGCGATGTCCATCATCTAAAAGAAGCACAATTAGACACGGAAAAATCAATTGAAAATCTCAGATTAACCGCGCCCGTAAAACCCAATGGATCTAGTGAGAGGACTACTGCAGAAAAACTTCTCGATTCGAAAGGACAGACAGAATTAAAGCCTTATTCTCGTATTGCTCACGTGCAAATTGGAAAAACAAAGATCGCGTCCGTTACATTATACTCATCACAATTAAAATTACCAACGGTGATGATGATCGATAGTGGTGCGGAAGTCAATTTAATTAAAATCAGCGCTCTTAATTTTCACGCCCCAATGAATAACAAAGACATTATTGAGCTTCACGGTATTACTGACAATTTTATTAAAACCCTTGGAACCGTTTTAATTAACATTGATAACTATTCCATAAAATTTCATGTAGTGAGCGACAATCTTCCTATAATTCAGGCCGGAATTATTGGCGCAGAATTTTTCCATGAGTTCAGAGCCACTCTTTCGTATGAATCTAAAACTTTTTCTTTCCATAATGTAGTGATGGAAATAACTTACGACGACTATCAAACAATTCCTAAAAATTCTTCCTGTGCATTTACAGTTCAATTAACCAAAGATTCACCCACGGTTGGCCTTATCTCGGATATTTACATTGCAGACAAGGTTTCCATAATTGGAAGTCCAGAATTGAATATTCAAGGAAACGCATACATCAGAGCTATCAATCAAAGTGATCAAGATTTGACCTTGCCTACGCCTGTGATTAAGATGGGCCAGTGTAGTTGGTTAACATGTAGAGGAGAGACTGATGCACAGCGCGAACTGATCCGCGAAAACAATTTTCAAGAAGAGCCTAATTCTCATATTCAAAAACTCGACTATCTAAGTCACAAGCCAAATTGGTTCGCAAGTCCACCTCTCGATACTATTCCCATTAATGTAGTCTCAAGCGATAAACTCACTGCTGAACGTGCAAAATCTATACAAAACCTCCTCTATCTCGATCATTTGACTGAAACAGAAAATACTGTAATTACTGAACTCATTAGCCAACACCAAGACCTTTTTGTTCTTAATGGCGAAGCTTTAGGTGCTACAAATGCTATTTTTCATCAAATTAATACAATAGATGACGTACCTGTATTCAAACGACAATATAGATTCCCTCCTATTCACAAAGACGAAATTATAAAACAATGTACAGAATTAGAGGCAAGAGGTATAATTAAACCATCCGATTCGCCCTATAGTTCTCCCATTTGGATAGTTCCGAAAAAGGAAGATTCCTTAGGAAATAAAAGATGGAGAATGGTAATTGACTACCGATCTCTCAATGAAAAAACCATCGGGGACGCCTACCCTCTCCCAAACATTAATGAAATATTAGACCAGTTGGGAAATGCCCAATATTTCTCAAGCTTTGACCTTGCTAGTGGATTCCATCAAATCCCTATTCATCCTAATGACACACATAAAACCGCATTCTCTACACCCTATCAGCACTATGAGTTTACGCGCATGCCCTTCGGTCTCAAAAACGCACCCCCAACATTCCAAAGAATGATGGATAAAGTCCTAATTGAA
>NW_026974000.1:25000-26421 GCF_034640455.1 Diachasmimorpha longicaudata | reverse complement strand
CACTCACGTGTCCCATATAAAATAGCATCACAGAATTTTTCATTGAAAAAAATATATATTCATATATAATTGAATGCCTAAAATAAAAATAAATTCTATGTAACTAATTTATAATTTATCAAGTAACCGATATTATTAATTTTCAATGATGTCTTGGAACGTTGATCCTATTTTTGTTGGTATGCAAAAATAGAATCACAGAATTTTTAATTAAAAAAATATATATTCATATATAATTGAATCCATAAAATTAAACTAAATTCTATACAACTATTTTATAGTTTATCAAGTAACCGATATTATTAATTTTCAATGATGTCTTGGAACGTTGATGCTATTTTTGTTGGTATGCAAAAATAGCATCACAGAATTTTTAATTGAAAAAAATTATATTCATATATAATTGAATGCATAAAATTAAACTAAATTCTATATAACTAATTTATAATTTATCAGGTAACCGATATTATTAATTTTTAGTGATGACTTGAAAAGTTGATGCTATTTTTGTTGGTATGCAAAAATAGCATCACAGAATTTTTAATTGAAAAAAATATATATTCAGATATAATTGAATGCATAAAATGAAACTAAATTCTATACAACTAATTTATATTTTATCAAGTAACCGATATTATTAATTTTCAATGATGTCTTGGAACGTTGATCCTATTTTTGTTGGTATGCAAAAATAGCATCACAGAATTTTTCATTGAAAAAAATATATATTCATATATAATTGAATGCCTAAAATAAAAATAAATTCTATGTAACTAATTTATAATTTATCAAGTAACCGATATTATTAATTTTCAATGATGTCTTGGAACGTTGATGCTATTTTTGTTGGTATGCAAAAATAGCATCACAGAATTTTTCATTGAAAAAAATATATATTCATATATAATTGAATGCCTAAAATAAAAATAAATTCTATGTAACTAATTTATAATTTATCAAGTAACCGATATTATTAATTTTTAATGATGACTTGAAACGTTGATGCTATTTTTGTTGGTATGCAAAAATAGCATCACAGAATTTTTAATTGAAAAAAATATATATTCAGATATAATTGAATGCATAAAATGAAACTAAATTCTATACAACTAATTTATATTTTATCAAGTAACCGATATTATTAATTTTCAATGATGTCTTGGAACGTTGATCCTATTTTTGTTGGTATGCAAAAATAGCATCACAGAATTTTTCATTGAAAAAAATATATATTCATATATAATTGAATGCCTAAAATAAAAATAAATTCTATGTAACTAATTTATAATTTATCAAGTAACCGATATTATTAATTTTCAATGATGTCTTGGAACGTTGATGCTATTTTTGTTGGTATGCAAAAATAGCATCACAGAATTTTTCATTGAAAAAAATATATATTCATATATAATTGAATGCCT
>NW_026974000.1:12500-17500 GCF_034640455.1 Diachasmimorpha longicaudata | reverse complement strand
AGCCGCAGCAGCGCCTCACCATCTTGCGCTGCTTCCTGATCCCCAGATATTACCATCGTCTGGTGTTGGCTGGTTGCACACTGAAGGTGTTGCGTTCGCTCGACCTTCAAGTAAGAGCTGCAGTCAGAAGATGGCTCCGATTCCCCAAAGACGTCCCGGTCGCCTATTTCCACGCGGCCTGTAGGGACGGCGGTCTAGGTATTCCCTCCTTTTTAACATCCATCCCTGGCCTGATGCGGGACCGGCTCATGGCGATGAAGCAATCGTCGTTTCATGCAGTGAGAACTGCATACGAGTCGGAGTGGGTCCAGAACCGCATCCGCTGGACCTGTAGAGCTTTGAACCCAAGTGGAGAAGAGCTCTATAGCCGTGAATTGCGGCACAAGCATTGGGCCGACAGACTTTACGCGTCTGTCGACGGCAGGGAGTTGAGGGAGTGTGGGCGTACATCGGCCTCCACAAGGTGGATTGCGGCGGGGGTGTCGGGTGTGCCGGGAAGGGACTACGTTCAATACCATCACACCCGCATCAACTGCCTCCCCACCTTGGTCCGCACGTCTCGCGGCGAGAGGCACGTGCACAGTGACATCAAGTGCCGTGCAGGGTGTGGTTGCACTGAAACGGCCGCTCATGTCATCCAATCTTGTTTCCGTACGCACGGGGGCAGGGTGAAGAGACATGATGCCGTGTGCAAAACTCTCGCTGACCATATGCGTTCGCGCGAGATGCAGGTTGTGGCAGAGCCTCATCTTCGCACCGAGCAGGGCTTGCGGAAGCCGGACCTCTTGGTCAAAGCGGGTACCAGAGGCTTTATTGTGGACGCGCAGATTGTCTCCGGCAGTCGTCCGCTTGACGATAGTCACCGCAGGAAGGTTGAAAAATATAACACCTTGCATGTAAAGGAAATGGCAGGAGCCATCCTGGGTTTGCCGCCTTCTTCGATGACTGTAACATCGTGCACCATTTCTTGGAGAGGTGTTTGGAGCGGGGCGTCTGCGGAGGCTTTGAGATCATGTCTGGGCGTGCCAATAGGGCTGCTAAGCGGCATCGCGACGAGGGTGCTACAGGGGTCGCACACCAACTGGACCCGATGGGGCCAAATGACAACCACGGCCCCGCGAGTACGCGTTGGGGTGGGTTGATAGATATTTCACCCCCCATCGCATTTGGGTACCTGCCCCACATCCAATTCGGCAGCAGGAAATAAAGCCGTCGCCCTCAACAATATCAGAGGGTAAGAGAAGGGGTTTTAGTGGATATGCTGGCTACAGTGACTCCCACACTACCTTAGCAGCAATGCTAAGGTGCCTATAAAAGGTTTCCCCTTCTTAAAAAAAAAAAAAAAAAAAAAAAAAAAAAAAAAATAGCCAAATGCCTCGTCATCTAATTAGTGACGCGCATGAATGGATTAACGACGATTCTCGCTGTCCCTACCTACTTCCCGCAGGGGGTGTAATGGCGGGTAAAACCGCCCTTACACACGGGGTGTGACGACCCCGCGGTCCCTGAGTCGAACTTGGTGTAAGGATTGGGATCCCCCTTTTGGGGGGTCTCAATAATTATACCAAGGGGGGGTTGCGGGTGCAGGATGAACCCCTGTGCCCAGGGGGGGTTTCGGCGGGGGGGAGTCGCGAATTGGGTCGCGAGGGAGGGCGAAATCGGCCGGTGGAGGGGTGGTTCCACGTGGTGGAGGAGCGGGTCCACGTGGTGGAGGGCGAGATCGGCGGGTGGAGGGCCGCGAGACCTACCTATTGGGTGGTCTGTTGGGGGAGGGTCGCGGTGGGGTGCGCCGGACTTCGGGAGACGCGAGGGAGGGCGAAACCGGCTGGTGGAGGGGTGGTTCCACGTGGTGGAGGGCGGAATCGGTTGGTGGACGGGTAATTCCACGCGTGGGTGGGGGTTCGGGGGGACTGGCTGCTTCGCAGTGCGAAGGGCATGGACGCTGCGGTTCTCGCAAGTAGTTCCAGCCACGCGTTAGTAGTCGGAACCTCCCGCAACGGTGGAGGCCGGCGAAAACGCGACGCCACACGTGGGGGTTGGATCAAGGGGAGTGGGTGGGTATCCCACGGAAAAGGGACGGTTCGCGGGGTGGTGCGGGGGAGGGGGGACTGGCTGCTTCGCAGTGCGAAGGGCATGGACATTGCGGTTCTCGCAACTTGTTCCAGCCACGTGTTAGTAGTCGGAACCTCCCGCAACGGTGGAGGCTGGCGAAAACGCGACGCCACACGTGGGGTTGGGTCTCAGGGGGAGGGGGTGGGTATCCCTCGGGAAAGGGACGGTTCGCGGGGTGGGTCGTCGGGTGGGATGGGTGGGTTCCCCCTTTCTGTGGGTCTGCTCCCTCTCTGCTCCTCTTTCGAGGGGAGTCGAGGCGGAGCACTCCTTCAGCGCCTCCACCGGGCCCCGATCCGAGCTCCCCAGCTCGGCGGGAACCGGAGGGCCCCCTCCCAGGGACGGCGCCCAGCGTCCCGAGCTACCCAGCTCGGTGCCGCGGGGAATCGTCCCATCTAATCCTAATCTTCTTATTCATTCTTTTTCATTTACTTTTCAGCTTTTCAGCTCTTGCCTTTTGGCACGGCCGACGACCGTTTCGTCACACTTCAACCATGGCAGAGCATCTTTGTAAATTAATTCCGGAGGCTAAACTGCCCCCAATCGGATCTCCGGGGGGGCACACTGATGCGTCCGTCGTGCGGCGAAGTCTGCGCATCGCTTCCCAGCATGCCAGAGAAACACCACCATCAGCGACTACATCGAGGGACCCAAGGAGGGTGGTGCCCTCAAGGGTTCGTAGTCGCCCGCCGTGCGCCGGGGTACTGCCCTCCCGACGAGGGAAAGGTTCCAGCCTTCGTGCTGTCCACGAGGACGTCGAGGACGTCACAGACATCGCGGGACTGACTGCGCAGCGGAGTCAGCCAACGCCGGGATCTTCAAGAACTTCAACCGGTGAGTCCACTCAATTATTAGGTAGGGTTCGCGAGTGCCACGTTAGCTTAAGTAGGATCGATAGTCATCGCGTCGCGACCGGAGGCTCACCGGTACCCCCCGTTCCAATAGGTCATCCTCCCCGGACCCCTGCGATCGAGGGACCGGGCGCGCAACGCGACGTTAGAATACTGCAATTGAACATGTCCCGCTCAATTGCAGTAACCGGGGAGGTCTTCCAGTTAATTCGTAAAGAGCGTCTGGACATATTGTTGCTCCAGGAGCCGTATGCCATTCGTGAGGCGAACACCTGGGCCATCCGCGGCCTAGGAGTCGGAATGCGTATTGCCGCGAGCTCAACGGAGCGACCGTGGGCGGCCGTCGTTGCGTGCAACTCCATCGTGGAGATTGCTTACGTGTCCCAATTAAGTAATGCACATTGCGTTTGTGCTGAAGCCCGCGTCCCCGGTGGATCCTTCTTCGTCGTCTCCAGTTATTTTCAATACTCGGACGACATAGAAATCCACCTGAGGCAGCTTGAAAAGGTTCTCAGTTGTCTCAGGGGTCGCCGCGTTCTGGTGGCGGCCGATTCCAACGCCCAACACTCCCTTTGGAGCCCCAGGACCACTGACCGTGGTGTCCTCCTGGGTGAGCTCATCGAGTCTTTCGGTCTCCGCGTCGCGAATGATGCTAGGCAGGGCCCAACCTTCAGGAGTGCCGCAGGTACGTCGTTCATCGACGTCACACTGGCCACCCCTGGCATGTATAAATTCATACGTGCATGGAGGTTGGAGGACGAGTGGTCCACCGGCGACCACACGTCGGTTTTCTTTCGTTTAGCGATCCGGAGTTCCTCACAGCGCGTCAATAACTCGGGAGTCGGCGAGGGCTCTACCATGCGGTTCAACGTTCGTCGGGCCGACTGGGAAGAGTTCGAAGCGACCCTCGATGAGGAGGCCCGTGAGAAACTCGCGGACCATCCGCTGGATTCTACAGCGGATGTTGAGAGAATGGCAGAAGTACTGGGTGACGTACTCACCAAAGCCTGCCAAGATTCGATGCCGCGCCGCAGGCATTACCGTCGCGCGAATCCGTGGTGGACCGAGGAGCTGACCAGCAAACGCAAACTGGTCAGTCGTCTCCGAAACGGCTACCGAAGGGAGACTAACCCTGACGCGCGAAAAATTAAACAGAGCAGGTATCGTGTAGTCCTGCGATCGTATACCAGGCTACTTAGGACAACTAAAGAAAATAGCTGGCGCGGTTACATAACGACGGAAAGCAACGCGAATCCCTGGGGCTTCCACTATAAATACGCGGCTGATAAATTGCGCGTAGGCACGGTCCTCAGCACACTTAGAACCGCGAATGGCACGACACTTACAATGCGTGAGACTGCTGAGGTCCTGTTGGACACACACGTACCCGACGACGACCCCAACGCCGACACACCGGAACAGAGAGACATCCGCGAACGCGTGAAGAACCTAAGGGTTCAAACAGAGGACGCACGAGACGTGACGGACGACCAACTTAAGGGCCTCGTAAAGACCCTTAAGAACGACAAAGCCCCAGGATGCGATTTAGTTGAAGTTAGGGTCCTAAAAGTCGCGGTCATGAGGATGCCTCACATCTTCACGCGACTCTTCAACGCCTGCCTTAAGCACGGCGTTTTCCCCACCGTTTGGAAAGTCGGCACACTTCGTGCTCTCCTCAAAGGAGTTCACAAGGATGTGTCCGACCCCAAATCCTACCGTCCCATTTGCCTCTTGTCGGTTGTCGGGAAATTTTTCGAAAAGGTCCTGCACGGGATCCTTATGGCGAAAGTCCTTACCGAGGACAAAATATCAGGACGTCAATATGGCTTTCTGCCTGGACGCTCCACGGAAGACGCGATAGTAGAGTTGCGTGAATTAGTCGAACGCGGTAACGACAAGAGGTACGTCATTGGACTCCTTTTCGATATTTCAGGAGCCTTTGACAACGTGTGGTGGCCCCTAGTCCTCCAGTCTTTGGCGGATCGAGACTGTCCGAAGAATGTCTTTGAAGTGCTCCGGAGCTACTTTGACAATCGGACC
>NW_026974000.1:0-7500 GCF_034640455.1 Diachasmimorpha longicaudata | reverse complement strand
TGCAAAATCGTTGTCAAGATTCTCAAACCTTAAAATCAGGCCAGCCGGCAATTGGCGGGTGAAAATTTCAATCAATTCCCATTCCTCACATCAAACTATGCATATAACAATAGCTTTTATGCTGAATGACGGCTATCCGGCTGTCCCTATCCAAAAATTGAGAAATCCATAAGTGTCCCTACCTACTTTGCGCCGAAGCAATACGAATCAAAAAGAACTACGAATGGGGACTTAGAATAATTTTTCATTTTTCCCAACTTTGAAAATAATCACTTGAAAAAAATCTTAGAATCCAAAGAATAGTATACTTGATCGTTCTACAAGTCGAAAATTGGAAAAATAAGTGATATTTTTGCTTGATGCTATTTTTGTCGGTATGCAAAATCGTTGTCAAGATTCTCAAACCTTAAAATCAGGCCAGCCGGCAATTGGCGGGTGAAAATTTCAATCAATTCCCATTCCTCACATCAAACTATGCATATAACAATAGCTTTTATGCTGAATGACGGCTATCCGGCTGTCCCTATCCAAAAATTGAGAAATCCATAAGTGTCCCTACCTACTTTGCGCCGAAGCAATACGAATCAAAAAGAACTACGAATGGGGACTTAGAATAATTTTTCATTTTTCCCAACTTTGAAAATAATCACTTGAAAAAAATCATAGAATCCAAAGAATAGTATACTTGATCGTTCTACAAGTCGAAAATTGGAAAAATAAGTGATATTTTTGCTTGATGCTATTTTTGTCGGTATGCAAAATCGTTGTCAAGATTCTCAAACCTTAAAATCAGGCCAGCCGGCAATTGGCGGGTGAAAATTTCAATCAATTCCCATTCCTCACATCAAACTATGCATATAACAATAGCTTTTATGCTGAATGACGGCTATCCGGCTGTCCCTATCCAAAAATTGAGAAATCCATAAGTGTCCCTACCTACTTTGCGCCGAAGCAATACGAATCAAAAAGAACTACGAATGGGGACTTAGAATAATTTTTCATTTTTCCCAACTTTGAAAATAATCACTTGAAAAAAATCTTAGAATCCAAAGAATAGTATACTTGATCGTTCTACAAGTCGAAAATTGGAAAAATAAGTGATATTTTTGCTTGATGCTATTTTTGTCGGTATGCAAAATCGTTGTCAAGATTCTCAAACCTTAAAATCAGGCCAGCCGGCAATTGGCGGGTGAAAATTTCAATCAATTCCCATTCCTCACATCAAACTATGCATATAACAATAGCTTTTATGCTGAATGACGGCTATCCGGCTGTCCCTATCCAAAAATTGAGAAATCCATAAGTGTCCCTACCTACTTTGCGCCGAAGCAATACGAATCAAAAAGAACTACGAATGGGGACTTAGAATAATTTTTCATTTTTCCCAACTTTGAAAATAATCACTTGAAAAAAATCTTAGAATCCAAAGAATAGTATACTTGATCGTTCTACAAGTCGAAAATTGGAAAAATAAGTGATATTTTTGCTTGATGCTATTTTTGTCGGTATGCAAAATCGTTGTCAAGATTCTCAAACCTTAAAATCAGGCCAGCCGGCAATTGGCGGGTGAAAATTTCAATCAATTCCCATTCCTCACATCAAACTATGCATATAACAATAGCTTTTATGCTGAATGACGGCTATCCGGCTGTCCCTATCCAAAAATTGAGAAATCCATAAGTGTCCCTACCTACTTTGCGCCGAAGCAATACGAATCAAAAAGAACTACGAATGGGGACTTAGAATAATTTTTCATTTTTCCCAACTTTGAAAATAATCACTTGAAAAAAATCTTAGAATCCAAAGAATAGTATACTTGATCGTTCTACAAGTCGAAAATTGGAAAAATAAGTGATATTTTTGCTTGATGCTATTTTTGTCGGTATGCAAAATCGTTGTCAAGATTCTCAAACCTTAAAATCAGGCCAGCCGGCAATTGGCGGGTGAAAATTTCAATCAATTCCCATTCCTCACATCAAACTATGCATATAACAATAGCTTTTATGCTGAATGACGGCTATCCGGCTGTCCCTATCCAAAAATTGAGAAATCCATAAGTGTCCCTACCTACTTTGCGCCGAAGCAATACGAATCAAAAAGAACTACGAATGGGGACTTAGAATAATTTTTCATTTTTCCCAACTTTGAAAATAATCACTTGAAAAAAATCTTAGAATCCAAAGAATAGTATACTTGATCGTTCTACAAGTCGAAAATTGGAAAAATAAGTGATATTTTTGCTTGATGCTATTTTTGTCGGTATGCAAAATCGTTGTCAAGATTCTCAAACCTTAAAATCAGGCCAGCCGGCAATTGGCGGGTGAAAATTTCAATCAATTCCCATTCCTCACATCAAACTATGCATATAACAATAGCTTTTATGCTGAATGACGGCTATCCGGCTGTCCCTATCCAAAAATTGAGAAATCCATAAGTGTCCCTACCTACTTTGCGCCGAAGCAATACGAATCAAAAAGAACTACGAATGGGGACTTAGAATAATTTTTCATTTTTCCCAACTTTGAAAATAATCACTTGAAAAAAATCTTAGAATCCAAAGAATAGTATACTTGATCGTTCTACAAGTCGAAAATTGGAAAAATAAGTGATATTTTTGCTTGATGCTATTTTTGTCGGTATGCAAAATCGTTGTCAAGATTCTCAAACCTTAAAATCAGGCCAGCCGGCAATTGGCGGGTGAAAATTTCAATCAATTCCCATTCCTCACATCAAACTATGCATATAACAATAGCTTTTATGCTGAATGACGGCTATCCGGCTGTCCCTATCCAAAAATTGAGAAATCCATAAGTGTCCCTACCTACTTTGCGCCGAAGCAATACGAATCAAAAAGAACTACGAATGGGGACTTAGAATAATTTTTCATTTTTCCCAACTTTGAAAATAATCACTTGAAAAAAATCATAGAATCCAAAGAATAGTATACTTGATCGTTCTACAAGTCGAAAATTGGAAAAATAAGTGATATTTTTGCTTGATGCTATTTTTGTCGGTATGCAAAATCGTTGTCAAGATTCTCAAACCTTAAAATCAGGCCAGCCGGCAATTGGCGGGTGAAAATTTCAATCAATTCCCATTCCTCACATCAAACTATGCATATAACAATAGCTTTTATGCTGAATGACGGCTATCCGGCTGTCCCTATCCAAAAATTGAGAAATCCATAAGTGTCCCTACCTACTTTGCGCCGAAGCAATACGAATCAAAAAGAACTACGAATGGGGACTTAGAATAATTTTTCATTTTTCCCAACTTTGAAAATAATCACTTGAAAAAAATCTTAGAATCCAAAGAATAGTATACTTGATCGTTCTACAAGTCGAAAATTGGAAAAATAAGTGATATTTTTGCTTGATGCTATTTTTGTCGGTATGCAAAATCGTTGTCAAGATTCTCAAACCTTAAAATCAGGCCAGCCGGCAATTGGCGGGTGAAAATTTCAATCAATTCCCATTCCTCACATCAAACTATGCATATAACAATAGCTTTTATGCTGAATGACGGCTATCCGGCTGTCCCTATCCAAAAATTGAGAAATCCATAAGTGTCCCTACCTACTTTGCGCCGAAGCAATACGAATCAAAAAGAACTACGAATGGGGACTTAGAATAATTTTTCATTTTTCCCAACTTTGAAAATAATCACTTGAAAAAAATCTTAGAATCCAAAGAATAGTATACTTGATCGTTCTACAAGTCGAAAATTGGAAAAATAAGTGATATTTTTGCTTGATGCTATTTTTGTCGGTATGCAAAATCGTTGTCAAGATTCTCAAACCTTAAAATCAGGCCAGCCGGCAATTGGCGGGTGAAAATTTCAATCAATTCCCATTCCTCACATCAAACTATGCATATAACAATAGCTTTTATGCTGAATGACGGCTATCCGGCTGTCCCTATCCAAAAATTGAGAAATCCATAAGTGTCCCTACCTACTTTGCGCCGAAGCAATACGAATCAAAAAGAACTACGAATGGGGACTTAGAATAATTTTTCATTTTTCCCAACTTTGAAAATAATCACTTGAAAAAAATCTTAGAATCCAAAGAATAGTATACTTGATCGTTCTACAAGTCGAAAATTGGAAAAATAAGTGATATTTTTGCTTGATGCTATTTTTGTCGGTATGCAAAATCGTTGTCAAGATTCTCAAACCTTAAAATCAGGCCAGCCGGCAATTGGCGGGTGAAAATTTCAATCAATTCCCATTCCTCACATCAAACTATGCATATAACAATAGCTTTTATGCTGAATGACGGCTATCCGGCTGTCCCTATCCAAAAATTGAGAAATCCATAAGTGTCCCTACCTACTTTGCGCCGAAGCAATACGAATCAAAAAGAACTACGAATGGGGACTTAGAATAATTTTTCATTTTTCCCAACTTTGAAAATAATCACTTGAAAAAAATCTTAGAATCCAAAGAATAGTATACTTGATCGTTCTACAAGTCGAAAATTGGAAAAATAAGTGATATTTTTGCTTGATTCTATTTTTGTTGGTATGCAAAAATAGCATCACAGAATTTTTAATTGAAAAAAATTATATTCATGTATAATTGAATGCATAAAATTAAACTAAATTCTATAAAACTAATTTATAATTTATCAGGTAACCGATATTATTAATTTTTAGTGATGACTTGAAAAGTTGATGCTATTTTTGTTGGTATGCAAAAATAGCATCACAGAATTTTTAATTGAAAAAAATTATATTCATGTATAATTGAATGCATAAAATTAAACTAAATTCTATAAAACTAATTTATAATTTATCAGGTAACCGATATTATTAATTTTTAGTGATGACTTGAAAAGTTGATGCTATTTTTGTTGGTATGCAAAAATAGCATCACAGAATTTTTAATTGAAAAAAATTATATTCATGTATAATTGAATGCATAAAATTAAACTAAATTCTATAAACTAATTTATAATTTATCAGGTAACCGATATTATTAATTTTTAGTGATGACTTGAAAAGTTGATGCTATTTTTGTTGGTATGCAAAAATAGCATCACAGAATTTTTAATTGAAAAAAATATATATTCAGATATAATTGAATGCATAAAATTAAACTAAATTCTATACAACTAATTTATATTTTATCAAGTAACCGATATTATTAATTTTCAATGATGTCTTGGAACGTTCATGCTATTTTTGTTGGTATGCAAAAATAGCATCACAGAATTTTTAATTGAAAAAAATATATATTCAAATATAATTGAATGCATAAAATTAAACTAAATTCTATACAACTAATTTATATTTTATCAAGTAACCGATATTATTAATTTTCAGTGGTGTCTTGGAACGTTGATCCTATTTTTGTTGGTATGCAAAAATAGCATCACAGAATTTTTAATTAAAAAAAATATATATTCATATATAATTGAATGCATAAAATGAAACTAAATTCTATACAACTAATTTATATTTTATCAAGTAACCGATATTATTAATTTTCAATGATGTCTTGGAACGTTGATCCTATTTTTGTTGGTATGCAAAAATAGCATCACAGAATTTTTCATTGAAAAAAATATATATTCATATATAATTGAATGCCTAAAATAAAAATAAATTCTATACAACTAATTTATATTTTATCAAGTAACCGATATTATTAATTTTCAATGATGTCTTGGAACGTTGATGCTATTTTTGTTGGTATGCAAAAATAGCATCACAGAATTTTTCATTGAAAAAAATATATATTCATATATAATTGAATGCCTAAAATAAAAATAAATTCTATGTAACTAATTTATAATTTATCAAGTAACCGATATTATTAATTTTCAATGATGTCTTGGAACGTTGATCCTATTTTTGTTGGTATGCAAAAATAGAATCACAGAATTTTTAATTAAAAAAAATATATATTCATATATAATTGAATCCATAAATTAAACTAAATTCTATACAACTATTTTATAGTTTATCAAGTAACCGATATTATTAATTTTCAATGATGTCTTGGAACGTTGATGCTATTTTTGTTGGTATGCAAAAATAGCATCACAGAATTTTTAATTGAAAAAAATTATATTCATATATAATTGAATGCATAAAATTAAACTAAATTCTATATAACTAATTTATAATTTATCAGGTAACCGATATTATTAATTTTTAGTGATGACTTGAAAAGTTGATGCTATTTTTGTTGGTATGCAAAAATAGCATCACAGAATTTTTAATTGAAAAAAATATATATTCAGATATAATTGAATGCATAAAATGAAACTAAATTCTATACAACTAATTTATATTTTATCAAGTAACCGATATTATTAATTTTCAATGATGTCTTGGAACGTTGATCCTATTTTTGTTGGTATGCAAAAATAGCATCACAGAATTTTTAATTAAAAAAATATATATTCATATATAATTGAATGCATAAAATGAAACTAAATTCTATACAACTAATTTATATTTTATCAAGTAACCGATATTATTAATTTTCAATGATGTCTTGGAACGTTGATCCTATTTTTGTTGGTATGCAAAAATAGCATCACAGAATTTTTCATTGAAAAAAATATATATTCATATATAATTGAATGCCTAAAATAAAAATAAATTCTATACAACTAATTTATATTTTATCAAGTAACCGATATTATTAATTTTCAATGATGTCTTGGAACGTTGATGCTATTTTTGTTGGTATGCAAAAATAGCATCACAGAATTTTTCATTGAAAAAAATATATATTCATATATAATTGAATGCCTAAAATAAAAATAAATTCTATGTAACTAATTTATAATTTATCAAGTAACCGATATTATTAATTTTCAATGATGTCTTGGAACGTTGATCCTATTTTTGTTGGTATGCAAAAATAGAATCACAGAATTTTTAATTAAAAAAAATATATATTCATATATAATTGAATCCATAAAATTAAACTAAATTCTATACAACTATTTTATAGTTTATCAAGTAACCGATATTATTAATTTTCAATGATGTCTTGGAACGTTGATGCTATTTTTGTTGGTATGCAAAAATAGCATCACAGAATTTTTAATTGAAAAAAATTATATTCATATATAATTGAATGCATAAAATTAAACTAAATTCTATATAACTAATTTATAATTTATCAGGTAACCGATATTATTAATTTTTAGTGATGACTTGAAAAGTTGATGCTATTTTTGTTGGTATGCAAAAATAGCATCACAGAATTTTTAATTGAAAAAAATATATATTCAGATATAATTGAATGCATAAAATGAAACTAAATTCTATACAACTAATTTATATTTTATCAAGTAACCGATATTATTAATTTTCAATGATGTCTTGGAACGTTGATCCTATTTTTGTTGGTATGCAAAAATAGCATCACAGAATTTTTCATTGAAAAAAATATATATTCATATATAATTGAATGCCTAAAATAAAAATAAATTCTATGTAACTAATTTATAATTTATCAAGTAACATATCACACGTGAGT
>NW_026973999.1:0-26498 GCF_034640455.1 Diachasmimorpha longicaudata | reverse complement strand
ATTGCACGCGGTTTCATCGGCCTACGACAATGTGTACTCAAGTTATATGCCATCATATCGAACACGAATATCAACTTCTATGATTGAGTTTTTCGTGAGCTGTGGTCGCGAAGAAAACGATGTTGCATCAGTTTCCTTGGTTATTCGGCGTGCTGAAACCGAATATGATGCCAGATTTTGTCTAGGTGCAGCCAAAAAAAAGTGATTCCCACGATGTGTTACGTATTTCCGGTGAATTTGGTGTTATTAAAAGAAATAAAATCTCAGTTGGTGTCATTGTTTCAATATTGTCCTTCCGTTTTTGATCTTAGTAATTTAGGGAAGCCGAAATAACAATTTTTAACCGTCGAGCGGTAGCCGATTAAAATTTGACTTGCCGATTTTAAGAAGGACATGCTAGATTGATTTATTTTAACGTTGAGAATTTACCGAAAACCGTAAATAGTGGTTAAACTTTCCTTTTTTGGAATATCAAACGACATCCGGGTAGAAAGAATAAATGTTTTCCTCACGTTACTCACTTTCGTTGTTTCTTTTATAATTAGTCCTTTGGGTCGCTGTCTGGACGGCTGCTTGGCTGGATGGATGATACGTTTTCTGTAGTCTTTTTGAATAAAGTTTTTTTTTTGATTTCACTTATTGACGTTTTCTTTTCTGGATTTCCGAGAGAAACAAAATTAATAAATATATATATATCGAACGAAAACTGTATTTTTAATCGTTGGTTCACTTCACTAAGAGTGCGGTTTGTTTTTAGATTACATTATTTAATTGTTAAATTCTCGTGGGGTTCGCAAGAGACCGTTCGTAAACGAGCATCTTGGGTCGCCTCGGCAAAATTTATCAATTAATTTTACTGAAGATTTGGAATGAAAGAGTTAATTGTTAAATTCTCGTGGGGTTCGCAAGAGACCGTTCGTAAACGAGCATCTTGGGTCGCCTCGGCAAAATTTATCAATTAATTCTATAAAAAATTATGCAATGAAAGATTCAATTGTTAAATTCTCGTGGGGTTCGCAAGGCACCGTTATTTAAACGAGCGTCTTGGGTCGCCTCGGCAAAATTTATCAATTAATTCTATTCAAGAGTGATTTTTCACGTAAGTCAACCGATAAATTCTCGTGGGGTTCGCAAGCCACCGTTCTTAAACGAGCGTCTTGGGTCGCCTCGGCAAAATTTCTCGGTATGATTTGTGTGATGGGGAAGTTAACACTTTTTCACAACACTTGGTATCACTTCTTTTTTATTCACCACAAATTCTTTACTTGTTTGAGACTTGACATGTTTAAATTTAATAATTAAAGTGAATGGTGGCTTTAGAAAAATATTTCATGTAAATGAATCTTATGTCGAAAAATGCGAAAGGTAAAATAATTGTGAGTTCAACAGTGCAGACAGCAAAATTATCATAAATTCAACGGTGCAGAAGGCCAAATTATTCTAAGTTCAAGAGTGCAGAAGGCCAAATTATTCTAAGTTCAAGAGTGCAGAAGGCAAAATTATTCTAAGTTCATAACTCACGAAATTTTTCCAAGTCCACAACTCACGAAATATTTTCTAAGTCCAAAAATAATTTGGAACTTAGTCGATTTAATGTTCCCGGAGCTCTTCGGAGAGATGACTGCTGCTGGCTGATGTTGAAGTTGAACTGCCGTTTCTCTGCGGCACTGAGACTACTCTGACCGATTATTCACCGCGTCGATCGTTGGCGCACGCTATCCAGTAGTAGGGATGGTGGGGATGCTTCGTTTAACGTGCAACTCCACTTGACTGAGAGTAGGGATGGCGCGTGATGCGTATTCATATGTTCTGTGTGTAGTCTCATCTAATGCTGTGACATTCTCTTATGCCTTATTACATTTTTCATTTTTACATTTTTAATTCTTAAAAATTATTTCTGATATTTTGACAATGATTTTTCTGTTTTAAAATTAATTTTTGAACGTGATTTTCACTATAGCTTAAATGGATCCTTTTGGCATCCTCATGGTACTACTATAAGCAATTTTTGTCTATTGACATTGTCTCTTGACAAATTTGACAAAATTCGTTTTTGACCCTATTTTTGGTCTAGAAATACGATTCTAGTATTAAAACTTTTTTGACAATTTTTTATAACATTTCAATTGTTAATAACAATAGTATTTTTCAGTAATCAGGAACAATTATTCATCCATTCAAATGTCCACATTTTATAGCATTTTTCCATAAATTTTCATTTTCTTAACTATACAACTTTCGGAGATATTGACTTGACCTTGAAAAATGTTTATTAACTTTTAATGGCGTTGTTTATAACGTGAAAAATCTAATCAATGGCTCAGTCGTTAGAGGATTCAGTGGACTATTTTTATGGATTTTTCGGTAGCAATTCGTTCATTAATTTCGTGGTTATTAACATTTACAATTAAGATCGCTAATTTATCAAAATTGACATGTTTAAATTGTTGAGTTTTGTTTAATTTTCTTTCATATTCTTGTTCTTGTTATTTAAATGCACTAATTTCGCCAATTTTAGATTTTTTAGGGGTAATTCTTAATGACATGTCAATAGACATTCAGTTTTGTCTATTGACTTTTACAATTTTTTATTACATATTTTTGTAGTTCACAATTTATGCCGTAGTTTCTATATGGGATGTTTTTGCATATGTCCCATAGGGAAAGCGCTATCAATTCTCGAACTTTATTTGCATACACCGATACAAGGATTTGAGTGTGTGTGTATAGTGTGAATTATTTAAAAATCAATATCTTCACTGTTTATGAAGATTAAGAAAAGATTTTTTTTGTTACATATCAAGGATCTACTGAACTTCCTTTTACGATTTTTCTGAATTGTTTACAGGATTTTTCATGTACGTTTTGTTTACAACAATTATATTTGTTAATAATTTTTATCATTTTTATGAATGGAATAAATAGTTTTCAATATATGGAGTCCTTTTTTGTCTGGAAACCATTTCTCTATCGTCAATAATGCGGACGCTAGAATTTTCCAAAGTTTTTGTGGACACACCGATACATGGGTTTGTATGTGTGGGTGTGTGTAAAAGTTTAAAAATGAATATCTTCACTATTTATGAAGATTAAGAAGAGATTTTTGAAATACATATTTAGGATCTACAGAACTTCCTTTTACGATTTTTGTGAATTGTTCGTAGAATATTTCATGTATATTTTGTTTACAACAATTATATTTGTTAATAAATTTTATTATTTTTATGAGTGAAATAAATAGTTTTCAGAATATGGAGTCCCTTTTGTATGGAAACCATTTCTCCATCATCAATAATGCGTACGCTAGAATTTTCCAAAGTTTTGTGGACACACGGATACATGGGCTTGTATGTGTCTGTATGAAACTTCAAAAATAAATATCTCAACTGTTTATGAAGATTAAGAAAAGATTTTTGGTGGGTGCTTACCCCGGTGATCGTTCTTTCTTTTCCACTGATTTGCATTTTGTTGTTATAAATGTTTGTTAATTGTTTATTAACAAATTCTATTTTTTCATAACTTTTCATGGCCATTGTCTTATGGAATATTTAGTTTACGTTATTTCTTGACTTTTCATGCATCCTTTTTGATGCAACAGTCGAATTTATCTATTTTTCTGAATTATGATTTCTCTTTTGTATTTAAATTATTCGTTTTTCTTTTCATTTATTTCAATCGGAGTCATATCATTCTTAGATTGACTCGTATCAATATATACGTGGAAATTTCCAAGATTTCGTCATTTTTGAGAGGGTGCGTTACTCGTCCTCGCGGTTTAACCCTGTTCTAACGTCCCAAAGCTGAGTTTCTTTTAATCATTGGTATGTGGGCTCCTGTATGGTCCCGAATTATTTTTATTTTAAGTAATCATTTATTTATTCTGTGCAATGATTGTATTAAAGGTCATCGGCTTGCGACGTCAGAGGGAGAAATACTGTTCCGTCCTCCGTCAATGTTTCTATCTTTTCATTTCTTTATTTTTATTTATATATAGAATCCTTTTGGTCATTCATCTAAGAATGTTTCGTTACATGACCTCTGGTTGATATATATGATCAGTTATTTATAGCGGTATTTATACTTTGCAATTGCTTCTATTTTTCAGAATTATGATTTCTCTTTTGTATTTCATTCTTCGTTTGTCTTTTCATTTATTTCAATCGGAGTCACATCATTCTTAGATTGACTCGTATCAATATATACGTGGAAATTTCCAAGATTTCGTCATTTTTGAGAGGGTGCGTTACTCGTCCTCGCGGTTTAACCCTGTTCTAACGTCGCAAAGCTGAGTTTCTTTCTAATCATTGGTATGTGGGCTCCTTCATGGTCCCGAATTATTTTTATTTTAAGTAATCATTTATTTATTCTGTGCAATGATTGTATTAAAGGTCATCGGCTTGCGACGTCAGAGGGAGAAATACTGTTCCGTCCTCCGTCAATGTTTCTATCTTTTCATTTCTTTATTCTTATTTATATATAGAATCCTTTTGGTCATTCATCTAAGAATGTTTTGTTACATGACCTCTGGTTGAAATATATGATCAGTAATTTATAGCGGTATTTAGTATTTATATTTGATTGATTTCATCCTTTATATTTTGCAATTGCTTCAAGGGGATATCATTCATAGAAAACGTATGTGAATACGTAACATGACAATGGTGAGTGCAGTTGCTTTTGTCTGTTTTAGCGACAAAAGCAACTGTAAAAGTCTATTATAGTTTCGTCTTTTTTTTTTTGTGAAAAATCAACCAATCACGGTCCTTATTCCATAGTTTTGTGGTTTTTACATATTTTATCGTTATGAACTCTATCAGGGGATTCTCCGGTACATTAGCTCGAAAGGATAAGCTCCTAACCCACTGAAATTCAATTAAACATATTATAATTTATTTTTATCTAAGCGTTGCATGTTTGACAGTATTTGATTGATTTTAACTATTCGATTCAAGTATTTCACTATTTAATCTCTAATTATTTGTTGCACTGAGTTTTGCAATCCCACTTCACGTATTTAATGTTCCTAGTTTTTTCTTCATTTCAGTAGTCTTTTAAATGTTTTAATTATTTGTCGACACAGTTTGGCTTCCTTGCGCCAATCGTATTCGTCATTCATGTAAAATTTCATGATTTGAGGATTCGTGTCCAATTTTATAAAGTGCATGTTGCCAAATAGTACTCCTTGTATGACAGCGATGTGTAGTGGTTTGAGTATTTCTTCGAGATTTTCTGTTAAATTGTTAAGCGCTGCCGGTTTTTCCCTTGCTTTTCTGCAGTCTGCGATTTTTGTGGAATACGTAGTAAGTTTATTATATATTTGATTCCTCAGACTAACAGGATAATTCAGTATTAAGGACGCTCGTAACGTCCTGTATCGGATTGATGGATCCATTTTATGTATTCTGTAATCGTAGGTTTAATTTAGATATATATTCGTGTAGGTATTATTGCGAAAAAGGGAGGTGCTTATAAGTGGTTACTTCCCAATTGAGTAAACCCAGGTATTGCTTGCAGTGAACATATATAGATAGATATAGAATATTTAAATTTCATGAAATATTTTTGCCCAATATATGTTTGATTATTTGATTTTTAAATTATTATAGGCTTAAGCGTAGTGTTAAGTGGTCCAAGTCACTTTCGTATAGTTAAATTACGTATTGTCACGTTTGCGAGGTACCCATAGATCTTAAGTATTGGACTTTAATGTAATTGAACATGATATATCATAATAAGAGATACAGTGTAGTAAAATAATAATCTTCTGATCCTGTTCCGCTCGTGTTCTTCGGTATCCTTAGCTCCTTGCTGTTCTGTTGTCCGTTTTGGTATCATGGATCGACTAATGCCTGCGGATCAACTGCCGAAGTCTGGTCATAGTACGTACATTTGTTGTTTTCTTTGGCTAGGATTATTAGAAAGGTATGGGGACTTTCATATGGTAAGGAAGGTTTCGTTCATCCAATGGTGCTGTGACAGGTCTATCTGTATGCTGTTCAATTTTGGTATTCAATTTTCTGCGATTTGTTCTCGTTCTCCACTCATATCTTGCATTCGTACTTCTTGTTAGTAGCGGAGGTTGGATTCCGGTATTCGTTTTCATTGATTTTGAATTATTGCTTGACTTGGATATCTTGGGCTCCCATTTCCAGTATGATGATGGTTATGCTGCTTTGCACTGTAGAGAGTACTTCTACTGCATGCTCGCTCCGTTGTAGTCTCCATTATCCTGTGGAACTTCCCATCGTCGTCACGATCGTGTAGAATGCTTGGTTTACGCATGTAAGGTATTTTGAATATCTGTTGTTTAGTGTTGGTCAGCAAGATTGTGACCTCTCTTTTAAATATTTTGTTTTCATTTTCTTCGTCCTTTTCCAAGTGTACGCGGTATTTTCTGAGTGAGAACATGACGTGAGCATCTTTTCAGCGATAGTTCGAATTGATTTTCGAGTATCAAGAGGTCGGAAGAAGGATATAGGGGAGCAGGTAAGGAAAGCAAAATAGGATTGTGTTTTGTTCGTCGTTGTTGTTTTCTTTTCTTCTTTTCTTTTCAGGCCGAAGGTCCGCAGAACATCAAGTTCGATCCCTGATATCCTGAAGAATTAGGTGCCAATATTCGGAACCTTAAGCCGCAACTGTAGGGCGTTGCATGTTTCAGCTCATTCATGCTGAAGGAATTTCAGGCTTATTCTAAATCTTACACTTCAATTCATAATTTTACATACTACTCGTCAGTGGCCTATCGTTACAGTATTTTATTATATATTCTACTTATTTCTTCACTTGTTTTCAGGTTATCGCAAAGGTGACAATCGATACTCGAACTCATGCCAGCCCACAGTATTGTTACTTCATGAGTATGATTCTAATGTTATGCATATACATACATGTATATACATATGCATATGTATATGAATATTATAATTTTTATTATTTATTTAGTGAGGCTATTTAACGGGATCTGTGTCATTCCGTCGGCGTTCTTTTACCGTTATAATTCAAGCGTTAGTAGCCATTATGAATAGTTAAGTTTAGTATTATTTTTTTATTTTTATTTTGCAAGTTTCTCTCATTTTCTCAAGTTAAGCCTGAAGTAATAGAAAGAATATCCTACCTTTATCTGCTATCATTATCTGTATCTATTTCGTCCGCCGAAATCTCCTCCAATTCTTCGTGACTATCGGTATTTTCTATTTCGTCGATTTTCGCTTCGCAATATTGTTTAAATACATCTAATAATTTATGCATTTTTTCTACTTTCTTTTGCAATTGTCTCGCGATAATTAATATTCGGTGTTTCCTTTTCCTCGCCTCTAAGATTTCTTTATTGGGGTGTCTCCATATCCTAATCATACGAGGGCGCTCATTCGTGTGTCTGTCCATTCCTGATTCTGGAATGATATGAGACGTTTATTTCTTTATTTACGGAAGAAAAAACGTTTCGTTCCATTTATAACTCTATATTTTGCATTCAGTGCATTGCAAATACGTGCTCGTGCAGATTAGTGCTACCTTCACCTAGATTATATAAAAGGGATGCGGACAGCAAAAGTCGGGAAAAGAAAAAAAAAAATTATGTGTCTAAAATATTAAGTGCAGCATGGTAATGTTGCGTGCTCTGTTATTATCTACTTTGTCTAATGTTTTTTGACTAAACTATTTTCATTCTTGATACCGTTTGGAATCAAAAGTTTGGTTGAAAGCGCGTTATTTTTCCCCTAGCCTTAGTTTGCCAAAAATTATGATGTATGTCCAATTTTTGGTTTACTGATTGTTATGCTGAAGGAATTAATAAATGTCGCACAGTGTAGATATTAAATATGTCATGATTTATATTAATGACCTCTGTTATGTTTTTGTTTTAATGTCTACAAATGTTGATTATGAATGTTTGACTCGATATAAAGCATTGAGAGTACATTCGGTACGGGATTATCTCCCAATAAAAAAAAAATGTATATGGACATTATGATTTTATGCACATATGAATGAAAAATAAAAAAAATCTATATCTATATATGTATACATATATATGTAGGTTATTTCATTGAATACAATGCTAGTGATAATTATAAAAAAAATATAGAAAGAGTAGTTTCGAATACTGTATAAAATACTATAAAATAATATTTATTTAGTTATTTATTTTTTTTTTTTTTTTCTATCTTATTTCGCCGCCGTTTCCCTGGGGACCCCTTGGATCGTCACTCCCAAAGTATTTATTGACTCCAAACCCCATTGAAATTCGGCCTTCTCCCCGTCGTGTAATGGAATCGTGTAGGTTATGATTGTTGAGTTTCTATTTTAATTTGTAATTTGTGTTTGCAGCTCTTCATGTAGGGTTCTGAGGAAGATCATGTGGAACCGTAGATTTCGCATCGTTCTTTCCATGAGAATTTTTGAATCTGTAGTGTTTTGGTATTTGAATAACCTATGCATTGTGTTGCTCAACTGATCAGTAGCAGCTTGCATCTTGCTAATAGTCGTCTGCATTTGCCGAATCTTCTCGCAAATATCAGCCGATCGGGTGTTCATCGTTGATGATGCTAATTCTGATGCTGATACTGCTGCTGATAATGCTAATGCTGATGCTGATTGTTGTTGATGTTGATTCTGTTAATGATTTGTGAAGTCAATTGCTAGTTATTCAGGAGGGTAAATGTAACCAGGATAGTTGAAACGTGCAAGATAGTTGTGGACCATCACGATTTCGGACGAGTAGGAAGACATATAATATATTTCCCCTTGATCAGCATCGAATCCACTGTTGATTTCTGAGTGGCTATTTTTCTATTTATTGGCACTATGTAGAATGGTTATTAACAAATACTTCTACTAGTTTGTGTTAGTTGGGGCAGTACTTAAAGCTATACGTGCTTGCGATAGTAATTGCGGATTAATCGGATTAGGAAGGGTGGCTCGTGGCAGTTCACTTGTTGTAGTTATAGTGTTCAATGGCGTGGTTCTCCGGGTGTGTGTTCTCATCTCCGTGTTAAGAGGTTGAGCTTCGATGTTTTCTGGTAAATTATTCGTTTGGTTTCGACGTGTTCTGTATATAAAATAATGTGTAAGTCCTCCAAATAAAGCTCCAAGTATACGGAAGCTCCATCCGAATGCATCGTGTAGCGTAAAACCATGTATGAACACATTAGCAATGCCAATTATCACGTGGATAATAGTGACAATTCCTATAAGAATCGATACTGTATTCCCAAATATTTTGAGTTTTTCCCACGTCTTATAAGCTGCTGATTCCGTCATTTCCTCTACCATCTCCCTACTCAAAAGGTGTTTCATTGAAATAGTTCCGGCTGGCAGTTCATTACCATTGGCGGCGCTGACAAGATTATTCATTACAGTGGCGGCTTCTGCTCGAGTTAATAGTCGGTCACGTAATTTTTCCATATCTGTTTCGCTATAAATTCCACTAGTTGCTAAATTTTCTATTTTTTCATATTCCCATTCTATTGGTAGAGAAGGGTTAAAGGTTGCAGGCGTTGGGGTTTTCATTGGGTCAGGGTTCAGTGCATACCAATATCCATCAATTCTATAAACTGTAGGTATCGCTGAATGGCAGTCAATGACCGTTCCATGTCTAATCAACATTCTCGATATTCCGGTTAGAAAGTAACTTTCGTTGTTGTAAGTAACTGGCATTTCTTGGTAACAATTTTCACTCTTTCTGAGGGTGACTGGTACTGCCGTGCATTTGACAATGGAAACCAATTCTCCTGTTGTTATTGCATGATAACCCGGGCCTTTCATGAGGTTATAGGCAAATATATCAGGTGCAAATGACGCTGTGCTAAGGGCGTTCATTAATGAGGTTCTTTGGGCTTCGCATTGACTGAGACGAATATAGTGATACAGCTTCCTAACTTGAGTTCTAAGGTGGTGTTCAAGGTATACAATTTTCGTGTTAACATATTGCATTAAGTCCACATTATCGGTATTGATAATCTTATTTGTGGGGAAAGTGGTTCCCGGAGAAACTTCCATAATAAATAATTTTGGTAATTCAGTTTGGATCAAAAGGTAGCCACATGTTAATGTCTTAGATCTTTGCTCCAATGTGAAAGTATAGTCTCTAGTGGTAACTAAATAAGTGGTCGGGTTACTGTTGTCTGATTCGATCTTCGTAGCTGATCCTCGATATAGCGTTGTGTATTTTCCGAATTTACAGTCGTCTGGAGGCTGGACTGACCAAAAGGCCTGAGTGCCAAAAGAGTTTGTACAAGACCCCGCCAAAAAATCGCATTTGGCTCCCGATTGAAGGGTTACTTTGTTGGATATTAATTCGACAGTGGTGACATATGAAGTGTAGTAGATTCGCGCTATTGCGTTGACAATGACTTCGTCCCAATTCCCAAATGGGTCACTATACTGGCTTCCTTGACATGTGCCGTCAACTTCGGCTTTACCGGCTATTGTGATTGGTCTAAGATTGGTGATATTTTTAACTAGTGCATCGACTACAATGTTGTGTGATATCTGTAGTGAGTTGGAATCATGTAATTTTTGGCATTCGTGTTGTTCCAGCTCAACGAAATATTCCCTGCGGTAATTGTGCACTATTGCTACATGGGAGAACATTCCGCAACGGTGAATTGTTCGATCTAATTGTAATCGACATTCTACGACCGTAATTTGTCCATATTTGTTAAGTTGCATAAGTTCGATGTTGACATTTGTTGATTTGGGTTTAACAAGGGGGATGTGACATTGCCCCACCTGGAGTAGAGAATACGAGGTGATGTTTAAGGTAGACCCACTACAATCATAACCTACTAATCCATTAATTTCCTGGGTGTTGATGAACAACAGGACGAGAATAGCCGTCATCATCCTTTTTAGAGTCATCTGTAACATTTTTGGATGATGTTGGGATTTTGCTAACTCAATTTTCCTACTACCCTAATTTTCTGATTATAATTTGTTATTAATTATTAATTAGTTATTCTAGCTGAAATAATGATTCTAACTTTTGAAGATTTTTATTCTTAATGTCTATTGTGTTATCATTTATGTGGTTATGAGAGAAACTTGCATTTTAGATAACCGTAGCTTATTAATATGAACCTTTTTCTTGGCTCCATTTCTATTTATTATGACGTTACAATTTTCTAGTATTTCAATAATATTATAAGGACCTTCATACTGGTCAGTCATTTTTCCCTTATTGGGTTCTTTAAGCAAAAATACTTTATTTCCCACACTAAGCTGTTGTGGATTTATTTTCGCATCGTAATATTCTTTAGATTTAAGTTTTGCTTGATGAAGATTTTGTCCTGCTGTTTCTTGAAATTTACTGATTCGCGTAAATAGTTGGCGCAAATAGTCTCCGTATGTAGGCTCGATTGGCTCATTAGCGGCTTGACTGGATGGTAATCTAGCTAATTTCCCGAATACTAATTGATGAGGAGTGTATCCCGTTCCCTCGTGGACACTAGTGTTATATGCAAAAGAAGCTAATTCACATAGTTCGTCCCAATCTGTATGGGTGTCTGCGTACTGTTTTAGGTATTGTATGAGGACATGGTGGGATCTTTCGATGGATCCATTGCTTTGAGGTCTATATGCAGTAGTATGATATTGTTTAATTCGAAATTTCTTGGCAATTGTTTTCATGAGACAAGATATAAAATTTGAGCCTTGATCGGTGAGTATGATTTTTGGTGCTCCGAAATAGCAGATAAAATTTTTAACAAGAGCAATTGCTATTTCTCTAGAATCTCCGTTCTTTAAAGGTATAGCTAGAGAATATTTAGTTAACAAATCTTGAATGGTGAGAATATATATATTATCATTTTTCGTTTTCGATAAAGGTCCCACCATATCCATGGCGATTTTGTCGAAGGCTGCTTTAGGTGTGTCGGTAATAACCATAGGTTGTTTCGTTTTAACCCTAACTAATTTCTTTAGCTGACATGCCCTGCAATTACGAATGAGTTCGATAACGTCTTGTCTCATACTTGGCCAGAAAAAGTTCTGCCTAAGACGATTAAAAGTTTTTGTCGTACCTTTATGACCGTTCGTCGCGCTAGCGTGATACTCGAGTAGGATTTCGGATCGGTCATGCTCATTGGGGATTATGACTTCTTGCGTGCAAATTGTAATTTTTACATCAATTGGTGCAAATGTATCTACTAGGATTTGTTCTATTATATTCCATGGGACGTCGTCGAATTGATCAGTCTTAGCTATGCTAATTGATTTGATATTGAGATCAATTATTGCGTTGTGAACAGATTGTAACCCTTCGCGAATGTCTTCTTCGACCACTATGTTGTTCCTATTATTACGCAGGGGTAGGATGAGGGTAAGTTTTTTCTTATAAGGTATAACTTTTACACGGAGTAAAGTGAGATCATTGATCGGACAATCGATTGTATGCAGTATTTCCAGAGCTCCATTATCGCAAGCTTCACCCCTAATAGAAGTAAAGATAAGATAATTGTCTTGTCGCATGGCTAAATTGTCACGACATTCAATTACCTGATCCGAAATTATTCGCGAATTTGGTGGTAGTCTTTCTTTATTTTCCCTTTGTCGTTGATTCTCGAATGGAACGCGAGCTGTTGGGAATATTTCTTCGCTCGAATCGCTTGAATCATCTGAGTCAGGTACATCGACCTCAACTGCTTCATTCTCATGATTGCTAATAGAATCTGTTCTGAGTATATCAGTCGAGTTGTTATCTTGTGCATCCTCTGGGGATATGAACATGTCGGACATAATTTCAGTAAAGTCTGCTAACCCTAGAGACCCGTCATCAAAAAATGTTTCATCTAATTCATCACAAGCGGCTGGGGGTAAATAGTGGGATGGGTCGATGTCTTGATTATTTGCAACGCTTGCAGGATATGACTCAGAGCTGCGTTCGCTCTCCGCTAATCCACCGTTACTGGATAGCTCACTGTGATTATGTTCGTTATCTGAGTCATTTCCTTCAGGTGATATCAGGGGTTCAGATGCCGGATGTTCGGCTAAGATTTCCGTCGCGCTACTTGAGCCTGTCTGTTGCGTGATATCTTCGTCAGCTATATTACTTCTTTTATTTCTACCTACATTCTCACTGTCCTCTGATTTCGTGCTGTTATCTACTGCTATATCAATATCATCGCTTCCCACACGAGATCTTTTCGTCAGTGCTTTTGTTACCTCTTTCTTTTTTCGTTTTGCTGGGGCCGTAAATATTGAATCACTAGAAGAGGTGTCAGAATCAATCGTGAAAATTCTTTTTATATCTAACAAAGTATCATCGTTGTCGCATTCTGTTTCGTTATTAAATGGAATATTTCTAGATAAAGCATCAGCATTTGCGTTCACTAACCCTGGTTTATATACTATTCGGTAATCAAAATCCTGCATACTTAGTCTCCACCTAACAATTCTAGAATTTGGCGACGACACCGAATTAATCCAAGTCAAAGGCCTGTGGTCTGTAACTAATGTAAATTTCCGACCGTAGACATAAGGTCGAAAGTAGTTTACCGCATAAATGATAGCAAGCATTTCCTTTTCTATAGTCGAGTAATTTTTTTCTGATTTTCCTAATACTCTTGAGATATATGCAATTGGAAGATCTTTACCAATCTCTCCTTGACTGAGAATTCCGGCAATGCCGTATCCGCAAGCATCTGTCGTGATTACAAACTCCTTGGTGAAATCTGGATATTGCAGTATGGGAGATTTGCACAGCGCGTTCCGTAAATTACTAAAGGCTTTGTTTTCCTCGTCGCCCCATTGAAATTTCTTGTCTTTCATTAGGAGAGAGGTTAAAGGTTTGGCGATTTTTGCATAATTTGGGATGAATCGACGGTAATACCCGGTTAGGCCAAGAAATTGTCTGATATTTTTCTGATTGGTTGGTCTTGGAAAATTTTGGACAGCTGTTAATTTTTTTGGTTCCGGACGTACTCCATCAGATGATATAATGTGTCCCAGATAATTGATCTCTTTCTTTAAAAAGTGACATTTATCCGGTTCGAGTTGCAAACCAGCCTTTCGTAAGCGCTCACTTAAATTTTGAAACTTTCGAACATGCTCTTCAAGAGTCTGAGAATAGATCACTATATCATCCATGTAGACGAATAATTCTTTACCCTGTAATCCAATTAGGACTTTATCCATCATTCTTTGGAATGTTGGGGGTGCGTTTTTGAGACCGAAGGGCATGCGCGTAAACTCATAGTGCTGATAGGGTGTAGAGAATGCGGTTTTATGTGTGTCATTAGGATGAATAGGGATTTGATGGAATCCACTAGCAAGGTCAAAGCTTGAGAAATATTGGGCATTTCCCAACTGGTCTAATATTTCATTAATGTTTGGGAGAGGGTAGGCGTCCCCGATGGTTTTTTCATTGAGAGATCGGTAGTCAATTACCATTCTCCATCTTTTATTTCCTAAGGAATCTTCCTTTTTCGGAACTATCCAAATGGGAGAACTATAGGGCGAATCGGATGGTTTAATTATACCTCTTGCCTCTAATTCTGTACATTGTTTTATAATTTCGTCTTTGTGAATAGGAGGGAATCTATATTGTCGTTTGAATACAGGTACGTCATCTATTGTATTAATTTGATGAAAAATAGCATTTGTAGCACCTAAAGCTTCGCCATTAAGAACAAAAAGGTCTTGGTGTTGGCTAATGAGTTCAGTAATTACAGTATTTTCTGTTTCAGTCAAATGATCGAGATAGAGGAGGTTTTGTATAGATTTTGCACGTTCAGCAGTGAGTTTATCGCTTGAGACTACATTAATGGGAATAGTATCGAGAGGTGGACTTGCGAACCAATTTGGCTTGTGACTTAGATAGTCGAGTTTTTGAATATGAGAATTAGGCTCTTCTTGAAAATTGTTTTCGCGGATCAGTTCGCGCTGTGCATCAGTCTCTCCTCTACATGTTAACCAACTACACTGGCCCATCTTAATCACAGGCGTAGGCAAGGTCAAATCTTGATCACTTTGATTGATAGCTCTGATGTATGCGTTTCCTTGAATATTCAATTCTGGACTTCCAATTATGGAAACCTTGTCTGCAATGTAAATATCCGAGATAAGGCCAACCGTGGGTGAATCTTTGGTTAATTGAACTGTAAATGCACAGGAAGAATTTTTAGGAATTGTTTGATAGTCGTCGTAAGTTATTTCCATCACTACATTATGGAAAGAAAAAGTTTTAGATTCATACGAAAGAGTGGCTCTGAACTCATGGAAAAATTCTGCGCCAATAATTCCGGCCTGAATTATAGGAAGATTGTCGCTCACTACATGAAATTTTATGGAATAGTTATCAATGTTAATTAAAACGGTTCCAAGGGTTTTAATAAAATTGTCAGTAATACCGTGAAGCTCAATAATGTCTTTGTTATTCATTGGGGCGTGAAAATTAAGAGCGCTGATTTTAATTAAATTGACTTCCGCACCACTATCGATCATCATCACCGTTGGTAATTTTAATTGTGATGAGTATAATGTAACGGACGCGATCTTTGTTTTTCCAATTTGCACGTGAGCAATACGAGAATAAGGCTTTAATTCTGTCTGTCCTTTCGAATCGAGAAGTTTTTCTGCAGTAGTCCTCTCACTAGATCCATTGGGTTTTACGGGCGCGGTTAATCTGAGATTTTCAATTGATTTTTCCGTGTCTAATTGTGCTTCTTTTAGATGATGGACATCGCTAGTTTCAATTGATGATGTTTTAGGGTTATTTGATTCCGTATGTGTTCGATTGGGAGGATTTGTAGCTACGGATTCATTAGCGTTAGATAGTTGTTCAGACGCGCGCCGCGCAGTGGTGTTAATGGAACAATCGGAATTTATTTTTGTATTTTCTGTGGAAATTTTAATCTCTGATTCTACTGGGGAAACTATCGCATTAATCGGTTCGTCAGGTATACAATTAATGTTAACGTTCGTCTCTGAATTATTTTTTTCGAATTGATTATTATTAACTGAGTCCTGTACTTGTTTTTCTACGTTTAACCCCCGGGATTTCTGTCTCAATTCTTCATGATATCCGAGTCCGTACCGCATTAATGATGGTTTTTGTTCCCATAACGCCCTAAGCCCTTCATGTGTTTTGATGGCATTAATTGTTCGTGCTCTTTGATCGACGTATAATTCTTCTATGGTTTTGATCGGTATTTTCGCTAGATCCGCTCCGGAAATATTTATATTACTATTACTTGCGCTTTTCAAAGTGTCCTGAATATTTAATTTAGAACTTCGTAGTGTGCAATCGCGTTTTATTGAGTTCCCGTGGTTGTTCCCGAAGTCGAGGGGAAATTCGGTAGGATTTGATTTTCGTTCGATTGGTTGCACGGGTTTTGAGATAGTGACGGGATTTGATTCGGATTGCTCCCCGTAAACCCGCCAATATTCTGTTCGGGGAGTTGGCCATTTTTTGAATTCATTTCTTTTTGTCTGTTCATGTAAGCTAACTTTCTACAGTTACTCAAGTTATGCCCTGGCGATCGACATAATTCACAAAAAACTCCCGGTATATAGCTTGGTTTATTGCCGTTTTCCTGCCCAAAATTGCTATTACTTGAATAATTTTGAGTACCAGTATTATTAAAGGAACTAAAATTTTTTCGATTTTCAGAAAAGCGATGATTATTCCATGAACCTGGGTTGCTGAAATTCCTGGGATGATTATTGTGATATCTATTTTGAGATATTGCTTTTGAGTTACTAAACCCTTGTGGTGTTTTGCTGAACCCGTTTCGATGTGAAATTTCGTTGTCCCGTCGATTGAAAACGCGGTTGTCCTCTTGTGGAATGTTTGCATTAACTCCAGAGCTGTGTGAGTTAGTTTGAGTTGTGCCAATAAAATTTTGAGGCTCGTGAAATCGAGTCGTGTCGCGTTCGTGGATTTTATACACTTCGATTGTATTTTTAAATGTTTCATCTAGAGTCGTATGTGGTTTAGATAAGCATTGGATACGAAGCGAAGGTGGAAGACCATTCAGAAAGGCTCTAATAGTATCTTTTTCAAGTTTAGTGACATCTTCTACTGTTAAATATTCTCTTTCAAGCGTTTCAGTTTTAATTACATCAGAATAGAGGCTTTTAACGTGGTTAATGTAATCTACAACATGCTCTTGCGATTTCTTGCAAACATTCTCAAGCGCTGCTTTCAATTCATTTGCAGTTTTATAAGGATCAAAAAAGTTGCGTAAATTAGTTTCAAGTTCCAGAGGTGTTTGATATTCCAAATTTTCTAAGGTTATTCGTGCACGTCCTTTAAATTTCTGACGAACAAGTGCTAAAAACATGGGAACGGTAGACTGGTCGAGCATAGAGCATGCACGATTGCAAGCTCTCATAAATTGTGTAACTGTTATATTGTAACCGTCAAAAGAAGGTATATACGAGAGTGCGTCTTTAACTGTGATTCTACTCGGAATGTAGTGCGCATTGATAAGTGTATTGCTGGGTTGTGATTGTGCAGTTTGATTTTTCAATAAATCTATGTCATTCTTAAGGGTAGCCATTTCATCCAGAATTACGTTAGTTGCCAAATAATTTTGATTTGAAATATTGGGTCGTTCAAAATCTCCTTCCGACGGAGAATTACTAGTCTGTGTTTGACATTCTTTCAATTGTTTTACTGAAGCTTGCAGGTCTTTAATTATTTGGGCCTGTTCTTCGATTAATTTCAATCTTTCCAAGAGTTGTTGATTAAGCTCGCGGGCTTCTTCTAATTGCTCTGGTATCTCACCCACATTCGTTTCGTAATTATCCATTTTGATTGATGCAAGTATTGATATCTATATATATAAATTTTATTAATGTAATTTTAAAATCAAAAACCAATGAATCTATATGAATATATATATATGGTAACGAGTTGAATTAATCGATTATTTTTTGAGATTTATTTATTTTTTTTTTTTCTTTGAGAACAAAAAAACTCGAGTAAAATAAAATGAACGATGAAACGAAAAACGAACATTGGTCAGTATATCGTATCTTCTAGGATGATAGGCGTTAAAAGTGCTAAAATTCATTAGATTAATATTATGTGTGCGACCAGCCAACTAATGCAATAAAAAAAAACGAAAAAGTGACTGAGAAAAACCCCACACTTAGCACCATTTTTGTTACGTATTTCCGGTGAATTTGGTGTTATTAAAAGAAATAAAATCTCAGTTGGTGTCATTGTTTCAATATTGTCCTTCCGTTTTTGATCTTAGTAATTTAGGGAAGCCGAAATAACAATTTTTAACCGTCGAGCGGTAGCCGATTAAAATTTGACTTGCCGATTTTAAGAAGGACATGCTAGATTGATTTATTTTAACGTTGAGAATTTACCGAAAACCGTAAATAGTGGTTAAACTTTCCTTTTTTGGAATATCAAACGACATCCGGGTAGAAAGAATAAATGTTTTCCTCACGTTACTCACTTTCGTTGTTTCTTTTATAATTAGTCCTTTGGGTCGCTGTCTGGACGGCTGCTTGGCTGGATGGATGATACGTTTTCTGTAGTCTTTTTGAATAAAGTTTTTTTTTTGATTTCACTTATTGACGTTTTCTTTTCTGGATTTCCGAGAGAAACAAAATTAATAAATATATATATATCGAACGAAAACTGTATTTTTAATCGTTGGTTCACTTCACTAAGAGTGCGGTTTGTTTTTAGATTACATTATTTAATTGTTAAATTCTCGTGGGGTTCGCAAGAGACCGTTCGTAAACGAGCATCTTGGGTCGCCTCGGCAAAATTTATCAATTAATTTTACTGAAGATTTGGAATGAAAGAGTTAATTGTTAAATTCTCGTGGGGTTCGCAAGAGACCGTTCGTAAACGAGCATCTTGGGTCGCCTCGGCAAAATTTATCAATTAATTCTATAAAAAATTATGCAATGAAAGATTCAATTGTTAAATTCTCGTGGGGTTCGCAAGGCACCGTTATTTAAACGAGCGTCTTGGGTCGCCTCGGCAAAATTTATCAATTAATTCTATTCAAGAGTGATTTTTCACGTAAGTCAACCGATAAATTCTCGTGGGGTTCGCAAGCCACCGTTCTTAAACGAGCGTCTTGGGTCGCCTCGGCAAAATTTCTCGGTATGATTTGTGTGATGGGGAAGTTAACACTTTTTCACAACACTTGGTATCACTTCTTTTTTATTCACCACAAATTCTTTACTTGTTTGAGACTTGACATGTTTAAATTTAATAATTAAAGTGAATGGTGGCTTTAGAAAAATATTTCATGTAAATGAATCTTATGTCGAAAAATGCGAAAGGTAAAATAATTGTGAGTTCAACAGTGCAGACAGCAAAATTATCATAAATTCAACGGTGCAGAAGGCCAAATTATTCTAAGTTCAAGAGTGCAGAAGGCCAAATTATTCTAAGTTCAAGAGTGCAGAAGGCAAAATTATTCTAAGTTCATAACTCACGAAATTTTTCCAAGTCCACAACTCACGAAATATTTTCTAAGTCCAAAAATAATTTGGAACTTAGTCGATTTAATGTTCCCGGAGCTCTTCGGAGAGATGACTGCTGCTGGCTGATGTTGAAGTTGAACTGCCGTTTCTCTGCGGCACTGAGACTACTCTGACCGATTATTCACCGCGTCGATCGTTGGCGCACGCTATCCAGTAGTAGGGATGGTGGGGATGCTTCGTTTAACGTGCAACTCCACTTGACTGAGAGTAGGGATGGCGCGTGATGCGTATTCATATGTTCTGTGTGTAGTCTCATCTAATGCTGTGACATTCTCTTATGCCTTATTACATTTTTCATTTTTACATTTTTAATTCTTAAAAATTATTTCTGATATTTTGACAATGATTTTTCTGTTTTAAAATTAATTTTTGAACGTGATTTTCACTATAGCTTAAATGGATCCTTTTGGCATCCTCATGGTACTACTATAAGCAATTTTTGTCTATTGACATTGTCTCTTGACAAATTTGACAAAATTCGTTTTTGACCCTATTTTTGGTCTAGAAATACGATTCTAGTATTAAAACTTTTTTGACAATTTTTTATAACATTTCAATTGTTAATAACAATAGTATTTTTCAGTAATCAGGAACAATTATTCATCCATTCAAATGTCCACATTTTATAGCATTTTTCCATAAATTTTCATTTTCTTAACTATACAACTTTCGGAGATATTGACTTGACCTTGAAAAATGTTTATTAACTTTTAATGGCGTTGTTTATAACGTGAAAAATCTAATCAATGGCTCAGTCGTTAGAGGATTCAGTGGACTATTTTTATGGATTTTTCGGTAGCAATTCGTTCATTAATTTCGTGGTTATTAACATTTACAATTAAGATCGCTAATTTATCAAAATTGACATGTTTAAATTGTTGAGTTTTGTTTAATTTTCTTTCATATTCTTGTTCTTGTTATTTAAATGCACTAATTTCGCCAATTTTAGATTTTTTAGGGGTAATTCTTAATGACATGTCAATAGACATTCAGTTTTGTCTATTGACTTTTACAATTTTTTATTACATATTTTTGTAGTTCACAATTTATGCCGTAGTTTCTATATGGGATGTTTTTGCATATGTCCCATAGGGAAAGCGCTATCAATTCTCGAACTTTATTTGCATACACCGATACAAGGATTTGAGTGTGTGTGTATAGTGTGAATTATTTAAAAATCAATATCTTCACTGTTTATGAAGATTAAGAAAAGATTTTTTTTGTTACATATCAAGGATCTACTGAACTTCCTTTTACGATTTTTCTGAATTGTTTACAGGATTTTTCATGTACGTTTTGTTTACAACAATTATATTTGTTAATAATTTTTATCATTTTTATGAATGGAATAAATAGTTTTCAATATATGGAGTCCTTTTTTGTCTGGAAACCATTTCTCTATCGTCAATAATGCGGACGCTAGAATTTTCCAAAGTTTTTGTGGACACACCGATACATGGGTTTGTATGTGTGGGTGTGTGTAAAAGTTTAAAAATGAATATCTTCACTATTTATGAAGATTAAGAAGAGATTTTTGAAATACATATTTAGGATCTACAGAACTTCCTTTTACGATTTTTGTGAATTGTTCGTAGAATATTTCATGTATATTTTGTTTACAACAATTATATTTGTTAATAAATTTTATTATTTTTATGAGTGAAATAAATAGTTTTCAGAATATGGAGTCCCTTTTGTATGGAAACCATTTCTCCATCATCAATAATGCGTACGCTAGAATTTTCCAAAGTTTTGTGGACACACGGATACATGGGCTTGTATGTGTCTGTATGAAACTTCAAAAATAAATATCTCAACTGTTTATGAAGATTAAGAAAAGATTTTTGGTGGGTGCTTACCCCGGTGATCGTTCTTTCTTTTCCACTGATTTGCATTTTGTTGTTATAAATGTTTGTTAATTGTTTATTAACAAATTCTATTTTTTCATAACTTTTCATGGCCATTGTCTTATGGAATATTTAGTTTACGTTATTTCTTGACTTTTCATGCATCCTTTTTGATGCAACAGTCGAATTTATCTATTTTTCTGAATTATGATTTCTCTTTTGTATTTAAATTATTCGTTTTTCTTTTCATTTATTTCAATCGGAGTCATATCATTCTTAGATTGACTCGTATCAATATATACGTGGAAATTTCCAAGATTTCGTCATTTTTGAGAGGGTGCGTTACTCGTCCTCGCGGTTTAACCCTGTTCTAACGTCCCAAAGCTGAGTTTCTTTTAATCATTGGTATGTGGGCTCCTGTATGGTCCCGAATTATTTTTATTTTAAGTAATCATTTATTTATTCTGTGCAATGATTGTATTAAAGGTCATCGGCTTGCGACGTCAGAGGGAGAAATACTGTTCCGTCCTCCGTCAATGTTTCTATCTTTTCATTTCTTTATTTTTATTTATATATAGAATCCTTTTGGTCATTCATCTAAGAATGTTTCGTTACATGACCTCTGGTTGATATATATGATCAGTTATTTATAGCGGTATTTATACTTTGCAATTGCTTCTATTTTTCAGAATTATGATTTCTCTTTTGTATTTCATTCTTCGTTTGTCTTTTCATTTATTTCAATCGGAGTCACATCATTCTTAGATTGACTCGTATCAATATATACGTGGAAATTTCCAAGATTTCGTCATTTTTGAGAGGGTGCGTTACTCGTCCTCGCGGTTTAACCCTGTTCTAACGTCGCAAAGCTGAGTTTCTTTCTAATCATTGGTATGTGGGCTCCTTCATGGTCCCGAATTATTTTTATTTTAAGTAATCATTTATTTATTCTGTGCAATGATTGTATTAAAGGTCATCGGCTTGCGACGTCAGAGGGAGAAATACTGTTCCGTCCTCCGTCAATGTTTCTATCTTTTCATTTCTTTATTCTTATTTATATATAGAATCCTTTTGGTCATTCATCTAAGAATGTTTTGTTACATGACCTCTGGTTGAAATATATGATCAGTAATTTATAGCGGTATTTAGTATTTATATTTGATTGATTTCATCCTTTATATTTTGCAATTGCTTCAAGGGGATATCATTCATAGAAAACGTATGTGAATACGTAACATGACAATGGTGAGTGCAGTTGCTTTTGTCTGTTTTAGCGACAAAAGCAACTGTAAAAGTCTATTATAGTTTCGTCTTTTTTTTTTTGTGAAAAATCAACCAATCACGGTCCTTATTCCATAGTTTTGTGGTTTTTACATATTTTATCGTTATGAACTCTATCAGGGGATTCTCCGGTACATTAGCTCGAAAGGATAAGCTCCTAACCCACTGAAATTCAATTAAACATATTATAATTTATTTTTATCTAAGCGTTGCATGTTTGACAGTATTTGATTGATTTTAACTATTCGATTCAAGTATTTCACTATTTAATCTCTAATTATTTGTTGCACTGAGTTTTGCAATCCCACTTCACGTATTTAATGTTCCTAGTTTTTTCTTCATTTCAGTAGTCTTTTAAATGTTTTAATTATTTGTCGACACAGTTTGGCTTCCTTGCGCCAATCGTATTCGTCATTCATGTAAAATTTCATGATTTGAGGATTCGTGTCCAATTTTATAAAGTGCATGTTGCCAAATAGTACTCCTTGTATGACAGCGATGTGTAGTGGTTTGAGTATTTCTTCGAGATTTTCTGTTAAATTGTTAAGCGCTGCCGGTTTTTCCCTTGCTTTTCTGCAGTCTGCGATTTTTGTGGAATACGTAGTAAGTTTATTATATATTTGATTCCTCAGACTAACAGGATAATTCAGTATTAAGGACGCTCGTAACGTCCTGTATCGGATTGATGGATCCATTTTATGTATTCTGTAATCGTAGGTTTAATTTAGATATATATTCGTGTAGGTATTATTGCGAAAAAGGGAGGTGCTTATAAGTGGTTACTTCCCAATTGAGTAAACCCAGGTATTGCTTGCAGTGAACATATATAGATAGATATAGAATATTTAAATTTCATGAAATATTTTTGCCCAATATATGTTTGATTATTTGATTTTTAAATTATTATAGGCTTAAGCGTAGTGTTAAGTGGTCCAAGTCACTTTCGTATAGTTAAATTACGTATTGTCACGTTTGCGAGGTACCCATAGATCTTAAGTATTGGACTTTAATGTAATTGAACATGATATATCATAATAAGAGATACAGTGTAGTAAAATAATAATCTTCTGATCCTGTTCCGCTCGTGTTCTTCGGTATCCTTAGCTCCTTGCTGTTCTGTTGTCCGTTTTGGTATCATGGATCGACTAATGCCTGCGGATCAACTGCCGAAGTCTGGTCATAGTACGTACATTTGTTGTTTTCTTTGGCTAGGATTATTAGAAAGGTATGGGGACTTTCATATGGTAAGGAAGGTTTCGTTCATCCAATGGTGCTGTGACAGGTCTATCTGTATGCTGTTCAATTTTGGTATTCAATTTTCTGCGATTTGTTCTCGTTCTCCACTCATATCTTGCATTCGTACTTCTTGTTAGTAGCGGAGGTTGGATTCCGGTATTCGTTTTCATTGATTTTGAATTATTGCTTGACTTGGATATCTTGGGCTCCCATTTCCAGTATGATGATGGTTATGCTGCTTTGCACTGTAGAGAGTACTTCTACTGCATGCTCGCTCCGTTGTAGTCTCCATTATCCTGTGGAACTTCCCATCGTCGTCACGATCGTGTAGAATGCTTGGTTTACGCATGTAAGGTATTTTGAATATCTGTTGTTTAGTGTTGGTCAGCAAGATTGTGACCTCTCTTTTAAATATTTTGTTTTCATTTTCTTCGTCCTTTTCCAAGTGTACGCGGTATTTTCTGAGTGAGAACATGACGTGAGCATCTTTTCAGCGATAGTTCGAATTGATTTTCGAGTATCAAGAGGTCGGAAGAAGGATATAGGGGAGCAGGTAAGGAAAGCAAAATAGGATTGTGTTTTGTTCGTCGTTGTTGTTTTCTTTTCTTCTTTTCTTTTCAGGCCGAAGGTCCGCAGAACATCAAGTTCGATCCCTGATATCCTGAAGAATTAGGTGCCAATATTCGGAACCTTAAGCCGCAACTGTAGGGCGTTGCATGTTTCAGCTCATTCATGCTGAAGGAATTTCAGGCTTATTCTAAATCTTACACTTCAATTCATAATTTTACATACTACTCGTCAGTGGCCTATCGTTACAGTATTTTATTATATATTCTACTTATTTCTTCACTTGTTTTCAGGTTATCGCAAAGGTGACAATCGATACTCGAACTCATGCCAGCCCACAGTATTGTTACTTCATGAGTATGATTCTAATGTTATGCATATACATACATGTATATACATATGCATATGTATATGAATATTATAATTTTTATTATTTATTTAGTGAGGCTATTTAACGGGATCTGTGTCATTCCGTCGGCGTTCTTTTACCGTTATAATTCAAGCGTTAGTAGCCATTATGAATAGTTAAGTTTAGTATTATTTTTTTATTTTTATTTTGCAAGTTTCTCTCATTTTCTCAAGTTAAGCCTGAAGTAATAGAAAGAATATCCTACCTTTATCTGCTATCATTATCTGTATCTATTTCGTCCGCCGAAATCTCCTCCAATTCTTCGTGACTATCGGTATTTTCTATTTCGTCGATTTTCGCTTCGCAATATTGTTTAAATACATCTAATAATTTATGCATTTTTTCTACTTTCTTTTGCAATTGTCTCGCGATAATTAATATTCGGTGTTTCCTTTTCCTCGCCTCTAAGATTTCTTTATTGGGGTGTCTCCATATCCTAATCATACGAGGGCGCTCATTCGTGTGTCTGTCCATTCCTGATTCTGGAATGATATGAGACGTTTATTTCTTTATTTACGGAAGAAAAAACGTTTCGTTCCATTTATAACTCTATATTTTGCATTCAGTGCATTGCAAATACGTGCTCGTGCAGATTAGTGCTACCTTCACCTAGATTATATAAAAGGGATGCGGACAGCAAAAGTCGGGAAAAGAAAAAAAAAAATTATGTGTCTAAAATATTAAGTGCAGCATGGTAATGTTGCGTGCTCTGTTATTATCTACTTTGTCTAATGTTTTTTGACTAAACTATTTTCATTCTTGATACCGTTTGGAATCAAAAGTTTGGTTGAAAGCGCGTTATTTTTCCCCTAGCCTTAGTTTGCCAAAAATTATGATGTATGTCCAATTTTTGGTTTACTGATTGTTATGCTGAAGGAATTAATAAATGTCGCACAGTGTAGATATTAAATATGTCATGATTTATATTAATGACCTCTGTTATGTTTTTGTTTTAATGTCTACAAATGTTGATTATGAATGTTTGACTCGATATAAAGCATTGAGAGTACATTCGGTACGGGATTATCTCCCAATAAAAAAAAAATGTATATGGACATTATGATTTTATGCACATATGAATGAAAAATAAAAAAAATCTATATCTATATATGTATACATATATATGTAGGTTATTTCATTGAATACAATGCTAGTGATAATTATAAAAAAAATATAGAAAGAGTAGTTTCGAATACTGTATAAAATACTATAAAATAATATTTATTTAGTTATTTATTTTTTTTTTTTTTTTCTATCTTATTTCGCCGCCGTTTCCCTGGGGACCCCTTGGATCGTCACTCCCAAAGTATTTATTGACTCCAAACCCCATTGAAATTCGGCCTTCTCCCCGTCGTGTAATGGAATCGTGTAGGTTATGATTGTTGAGTTTCTATTTTAATTTGTAATTTGTGTTTGCAGCTCTTCATGTAGGGTTCTGAGGAAGATCATGTGGAACCGTAGATTTCGCATCGTTCTTTCCATGAGAATTTTTGAATCTGTAGTGTTTTGGTATTTGAATAACCTATGCATTGTGTTGCTCAACTGATCAGTAGCAGCTTGCATCTTGCTAATAGTCGTCTGCATTTGCCGAATCTTCTCGCAAATATCAGCCGATCGGGTGTTCATCGTTGATGATGCTAATTCTGATGCTGATACTGCTGCTGATAATGCTAATGCTGATGCTGATTGTTGTTGAT
>NW_026973998.1:25000-26520 GCF_034640455.1 Diachasmimorpha longicaudata | reverse complement strand
ATAATTGAATGCATAAAATTAAACTAAATTCTATATAACTAATTTATAATTTACCAAGTAACCGATATTATTAATTTTTATTGATGACTTGAAACGTTGATCCTATTTTTGTTGGTATGCAAAAATAGCATCACAGAATTTTTAATTAAAAAAAATATATATTCATATATAATTGAATCCATAAAATTAAACTAAATTCTATACAACTATTTTATAGTTTATCAAGTAACCGATATTATTAATTTTCAATGATGTCTTGGAACGTTGATGCTATTTTTGTTGGTATGCAAAAATAGCATCACAGAATTTTTAATTGAAAAAAATTATATTCATATATAATTGAATGCATAAAATTAAACTAAATTCTATATAACTAATTTATAATTTATCAGGTAACCGATATTATTAATTTTTAGTGATGACTTGAAAAGTTGATGCTATTTTTGTTGGTATGCAAAAATAGCATCACAGAATTTTTAATTGAAAAAAATATATATTCAGATATAATTGAATGCATAAAATTAAACTAAATTCTATACAACTAATTTATATTTTATCAAGTAACCGATATTATTAATTTTCAATGATGTCTTGGAACGTTGATGCTATTTTTGTTGGTATGCAAAAATAGCATCACAGAATTTTTAATTGAAAAAAATATATATTCAGATATAATTGAATGCATAAAATTAAACTAAATTCTATACAACTAATTTATATTTTATCAAGTAACCGATATTATTAATTTTCAGTGGTGTCTTGGAACGTTGATCCTATTTTTGTTGGTATGCAAAAATAGCATCACAGAATTTTTAATTAAAAAAAATATATATTCATATATAATTGAATGCATAAAATGAAACTAAATTCTATACAACTAATTTATATTTTATCAAGTAACCGATATTATTAATTTTCAATGATGTCTTGGAACGTTGATCCTATTTTTGTTGGTATGCAAAAATAGCATCACAGAATTTTTCATTGAAAAAAATATATATTCATATATAATTGAATGCCTAAAATAAAAATAAATTCTATGCAACTAATTTATATTTTATCAAGTAACCGATATTATTAATTTTCAATGATGTCTTGGAACGTTGATGCTATTTTTGTTGGTATGCAAAAATAGCATCACAGAATTTTTCATTGAAAAAAATATATATTCATATATAATTGAATGCCTAAAATAAAAATAAATTCTATGTAACTAATTTATAATTTATCAAGTAACCGATATTATTAATTTTCAATGATGTCTTGGAACGTTGATGCTATTTTTGTTGATATGCAAAAATAGCATCACAGAATTTTTCATTGAAAAAAATATATATTCATATATAATTGAATGCCTAAAATAAAAATAAATTCTATGTAACTAATTTATAATTTATCAAGTAACCGATATTATTAATTTTCAATGATGTCTTGGAACGTTGATCCTATTTTTGTTGGTATGCAAAAATAGCATCACAGAATTTTTCATTGAAAAAAATATATATTCATATATAATTGAA
>NW_026973998.1:15000-22500 GCF_034640455.1 Diachasmimorpha longicaudata | reverse complement strand
GGCTTATCTTCGCCTGAATACTGTGTGCATGGAATCCCCCTCATCCTACAAGCGTCTGAGTAATAAGAGCTGAAACTCACGCGAGGGGGAGATACCTATGGGGTACTAGACCGGTACCACTAGATTGCAAATTGTAGAACACACAAAATGTAGGGAGTGGTGCCCCTACCCGCATGTTTGCCGTGTGTGGAAACCCGTAACCTTGGTGGAGGTGCCTGGTACGCTGAGGAAAATCATCTCTGCGGAGTTGATGGACCAACACGCTGCTTCGGTCTCTTTCCTGGGCTAAACGGGCGGACGAGGGATTAGCCACCCCTCGACCAATCGGCTTCGGCGAGTTCGGAGGCTGCAGCGGCAAGACACTCTTTTCCCAGAATGCGGACCCACTTTTGCGGGGTGGAATTCTGCATGAGGAGAGGGTGCCGGGTTTAGCTTGCAGTTATCTGTGCTATATCTGACTCGTAGCTCTCACGATGTGTCCGCTGCCCAATGGGAGCCACCACATTTGTGCCAATTTTGAGGGTCCACGGAGGCTGGAGCGCGAGAAAGATGAATGTAATAAAAATGAACTGTATGGATTCTAAAAAGAAAACCGCACCCAAAACGACAAACACTACCAACAAAGAAGAAACCACTGCACAAAAAAAGACAGGCGCAAGATCCAGGCTTGAGAACGCTAGGGTTCAAGCAAACAAGGACAAGTCCACACGAGTAAACATCACAACAAAAATAGTAAAAATGGGAACTAAGCTGCACAGCCATGCTACAGCAATGGACTGTGATGAGCAAAGCCTCAAAAGAGCAAGGAGCGATAGCTCCAGCTCTTGCGATAGTACTGAGGCAAAAACCAAAGTCACGCAAAAGAAAAAGAGCACTCACTTTGAGACTGATAGCTCAAGTGAGGACGAGCCTGAGGTGCCATGCGCTGACCTCGGCACTGATAAAGTGCCGCGGACAGCATACAAGCATCTCACGATAATTAAAAACGCCCTGGACACGTCAAGTGACCAGGGCAAAAAAGCAGACAGGAGCCTAGACTCCTTAATGGAAATGATTGCTACCCTGACAGCGCGTTGTGCTAAGCTGCAGGGAAGCGTAGACTCCCTGAGGGAAGTCGGGGTGACAACCCAGAAGGGCGTTACATACGCCAGTATTGTGCAAAAGCTGACAGCCCCACGGCTGCCAGCCAAAGCACAACCGATGAGGAAGGAACCGGTCAAAACCGTGTTCCTAAAACCTAAGAACTCGAAAGAGTTCGAGAATATGGGGCAGGCAAAAAGCCAGCTCATGAAGGTGTTCAATCCGAACACCGAAAAGGTACGGATTAAGAACATCCGTACCACGAAATGGGGAATAGTAATAACAACCCCAACAGAAAACGAAGCGCAGAGGCTTGGTCAGAGTAAAAATCTGACGAAGACCTTCTCGATTGAGGAGCCAAAAAAGAGGCTCCCAAGGATCATCATATATGATGTTCCTAAAGAAATGACTGAGGTTGAATTGGGCAGCGCAGTCTTCGAACAAAATGATGGGCTAGCGATAAACAAAGAGCTTTTTGAAAAGCAATTTACGCTGAAATTCAGAACGGGCAAAACCGGTGGCAAAACCACGAACTGGGTTGCGGAGGTCACTCCGCAAATGCGCAATAAAATCCTAGCGAAACAGCGTCTTTACATACAGTGGAACGCTTGTAGAATCCGTGACTTCCTTCTCGTCACGCGATGCTTCAAATGCCAAGGCTTCGGCCATTTGGCGAAGCATTGCGAGAGAGATTCTTGTTGCTCGATTTGTGCAACCGTGGGACACAAGGGGCCTGAGTGCCCAAATAAAGAAAACGTGCAGGAACACAAATGTGTAAACTGCCAGAAAGCAAAAAAGCCACATAATCATGTAGCCACACACAAGGACTGCCCATCCTACAAGCAGGCCTTAGAGAGACTAGTGGAACGAATAGATTATGGACAATAAACACCCTAAAAATCCACAGGGGCATGTAGGCTTGAAAGTAGTGCAACTGAACTGCAGAAGAGCAAGAAAAGTCATGCCTGAAATCCGGCAAATAGCCGTGACAAAAGGGTATGACGTTCTCTTGCTCCAAGAACCATATAATAACAAAAATGGTATAGAGGGCCTTGGAATGGGTACAAGGATCGTTAAACATGGAAATACACCACCATGGGCGGTTATAGCTGTTACAAACCCAGAAATCACAGTAACTAAGCTCGGACACTTGTGTAACACACACTTTGTGATCGCTGAGCTTATACACAACAACAAGAGCACTTATGTGGCAAGTGGATATTTCCAACTCTGCCAAGACATCGATGAACATATCGATCACGTGCAAAAAGTGATGGAACAGCTGAGAGGCAAAGAACTCTTAATTGCCATAGATGCTAATGCATGCTCCACCCTATGGGGAGCAAAGAAAACAAACACCAAAGGTGAAAAACTCGAAGCATTGATCGCCCAGTGGGGATTGCAAGTCGTAAATGAGGGGGACACGGCTACCGTCTCATCGGAAGTCGGAGAAGGTCACCCAGATGTGACACTGGCAACACCTAGAATGTATGAACACATCTACGGATGGAAAGTACACGATGGGTGGACATCCAGTGATCACAGAGCAATCACGTTTACAATTACACCTACTAAAAACGGGAAAATAGTCAATACCCAAAGCAGCGAAAGCTGCAAAGGGTATGTGACGAGTAAAGCCGACTGGAATCTCTTTACAGAGCGATTAATGCATGAGTGGCATAGCAAACCCTATAACGATCTAACCAACCGTACCCAGGTCATTGAGCAGGTAAAACACCTCAGTAAAGCACTACGAAAAGCCTGCAACACGTCCATTCCTATTCGGAATAGTCGAGCCAGGAAGGTTCCATGGTGGAATCCTGAGCTCACAAGACTCAAAAAAGTGGCATACAGGGCTAGAAGGAAACTCCAAAGAAATAAAGATCCCACAAAGAGAGCACAAAAACTCGAGGAATATAGAAGGGAGAAATGGATCTATACACAAAGCATTTTCGAAGCGCGCACAAATAAGTGGAAAGAATTCGTTACCCTTAACGGGAACGAGAATCCATGGAGTTTCGTATACAAACTCCAGACAGGAAAAATCAACACCAAAGATGTGATCAATAACATAAAGCATGACAATGAGTACACAACTGACTGGCAAGCAACAGCCAAAGCCATGATGGATAAGTTGTTTCCGGAAGACTGTGAGGATGGAGAGACGGAGGGCCAGAGGCGAGTCCGGGCGCTGAACGAGCGAACACCAGAAGGCGAAATGAGACTCTTCACTAAGGAAGAGCTAACAGCATGCATAAACAAGATGAAGTTGAAAAAAGCCCCAGGGCCAGACAACTTCAGCTTGGACATATTAAAAGCTGCAATGCCAATAATAAGCGAAGACCTGCTTAAAATATACAACGCCTGTCTCATACACTCCCTTTTTCCAGATTCATGGAAAACAGGGAGAGTCGTAACAATTAAAAAGGGCCCCGACAAAGACGAAACAGACCCGTCATCGTATCGGCCAATCTGTCTCCTACCAATCCTCGGTAAGATACTGGAAGCACTTATGCTAACTAAACTAACTGGGGTAATTGAACCACAATTATCCCAAAGTCAATATGGCTTCAGATGTGGTAGATCCACGGAAGACGCCATAGTCCAGTTGAGAAACATCGTAAAAAACTCAAGTCAAAAATATGTTATGGCCATCTTTCTTGACATAAAAGGTGCCTTCGATAATGTGTGGTGGCCCAGTGTTCTGAGAGCGCTGAGAGAAAAGGATTGCCCCAAAAAACTATATTTGCTCATCAACAATTACCTCTGTAACAGGAAGGTAATGATGAGAGAGTCTGCTCTTGAAGTCATCAAGCCTGTAAACAAGGGCTGCCCTCAGGGATCAGTCATCGGACCCACGCTTTGGAACCTCATCTTCGACTCGAATCTGAAGATGCTTGAAAATATGAGCTGCAAGACGCTAGCATATGCTGACGATCAAGTAGTTCTAATTGAAGGGCACAGCAGAAGAGAGTTAGAGGAAAAAGGCCAAGCTGCACTAGATGCGATAGTTCGTTGGTGTGACGAGAACAAGCTCACGCTTGCTGCACATAAGTGTGAAATGTTACTTGCAAAAGGTAACTTTCACAAGAAGACGTCTCCGGACGTCAGAATCAAAGGAACTAGAGTGAAAAGAACAGAACTCTACAAGTACCTAGGAATCACCTTTGGTACAGGTCTAAGTGTACAAGAACACGTGAGAAAAATCTCAGAACGAACCAAGGACCTATTTGAAAGGCTGGGCAGAGTGGCCCGACGAGAATGGGGAATAGGCCTAAAAGCGATGGGAACAATATACAAAGGTCTCTTCGTGCCGATAGCTACCTATGCGGCAGCAGGATGGCATGATAGAATGTTAAGGTTAAACCATGTTAAGGTTAAACTTAACATGGCTCAGAGATTTGCGTTGATCAAAGTCACAGGTGCATACCGAACCGTTTCTGCGCAAGCGCTGACGGTACTGACGGGGAATGTGCCCGTTGCACTGGAATGTATCCGCAGAACAGCGCAATATAATCTGAGAAAAGGGAATAAAATAGAGATTGAGGATCTTGTACATGACCCCGAGACGCGAAATCCCGGGGAAAGGCTAGAAAAATGGAGAGCACGAGTCCTGAAAGACATCGATAGTAAAATCAATGAAATGTGGCAGCGAGAGTGGGAAAACTCTGAAAAGGGTAGAACCACTTTCAAATATCTGCCAAACGTCATCACACGGATGAAAGCTGAATGGCTTCTTCCAAATAGATTTGTCATCCAGTTCATGACTGGCCATGGCAACTTCAAGAGCAGACTTCACAAGCAGGGATCCATAGATTCAGATCTATGCCCTTGTGGTGAAGAAGAAACGGACATTCACGTTCTGATCGACTGCGACAGGTACGATCTCCTGAGAGAGAAGTACATGAAGCGGTTGGGTATGCGCGTGATGGACGTACAAAAACTTGCTAAAGATGAAGAATCTTTTCGGATCTTTCAGGACTTTGCAAAAGATCTACTTAGTGAGAAAATCGCCTTTGAAGCTCGGGAACTCGAATTACTAAAGTCCCCAGGGGAGGACGCGTAGGGGGGGCAAACAAAACCCTCAGAAACCCCTTAGCATCAAACAATATATAGAGACATTGAAAATAGAGGTGGAGTAAAAATATACACTCAGTGGTTCGGATCCCACTTAAAAATGTAGGTCCACTCGTGTTCTCGCATGAGGATGCGAGGATAAATAAACACCACAGCCAAATCGATAGTAAGAATGTGGAAAACTTAAATAGCGAAAAGAGCAAGCCGATGAATGAGACTAAACAAATGCTGGTATGCAATTGCGAGGTACAGCATAGTCGAAAGCTTCACGTAGTGATGCTTAGGAGGCAACTCTCTTTTTTTTTTTTTTTTTTTTGTGTGCATGGAATAATGGAATAGGACCTCGGTTCTATTTTGTTGGTTTTCGGAACCCCGAGGTAATGATTAATAGGGACAGATGGGGGCATTCGTATTGCGACGTTAGAGGTGAAATTCTTGGATCGTCGCAAGACGAACAGAAGCGAAAGCATTTGCCAAAAATGTTTTCATTAATCAAGAACGAAAGTTAGAGGTTCGAAGGCGATCAGATACCGCCCTAGTTCTAACCATAAACGATGCCAGCTAGCGATCCGCCGAAGTTCCTCCGATGACTCGGCGGGCAGCTTCCGGGAAACCAAAGCTTTTGGGTTCCGGGGGAAGTATGGTTGCAAAGCTGAAACTTAAAGGAATTGACGGAAGGGCACCACCAGGAGTGGAGCCTGCGGCTTAATTTGACTCAACACGGGAAACCTCACCAGGCCCGGACACCGGAAGGATTGACAGATTGATAGCTCTTTCTTGATTCGGTGGGTGGTGGTGCATGGCCGTTCTTAGTTGGTGGAGCGATTTGTCTGGTTAATTCCGATAACGAACGAGACTCTAGCCTGCTAAATAGGCGTACTTTCTGGTATTTTGAAGGCCCTCGATTTCGGTCGAGTGGTTTTTACTACCGACGTACAAATAAATCTTCTTAGAGGGACAGGCGGCTTCTAGCCGCACGAGATTGAGCAATAACAGGTCTGTGATGCCCTTAGATGTTCTGGGCCGCACGCGCGCTACACTGAAGGAATCAGCGTGTCTTCCCTGGCCGAAAGGCCCGGGTAACCCGCTGAACCTCCTTCGTGCTAGGGATTGGGGCTTGCAATTATTCCCCATGAACGAGGAATTCCCAGTAAGCGCGAGTCATAAGCTCGCGTTGATTACGTCCCTGCCCTTTGTACACACCGCCCGTCGCTACTACCGATTGAATGATTTAGTGAGGTCTTCGGACTGGTGCGCGGCAATGTTTCGGCATTGCCGATGTTTCCGGGAAGATGACCAAACTTGATCATTTAGAGGAAGTAAAAGTCGTAACAAGGTTTCCGTAGGTGAACCTGCGGAAGGATCATTAACGTGTTCTATTCCAAAAAGAGAATATAAAATTTTGAATTTTTATTCTTTATATTGATATAATATCATATTATATCAATAAAACCTTACGTTATATGGTGTAAAACATGTGAAAACATGTAACCATATTATATACGTATGATAATATAATGAAATTTATAAATCATCACTATATCATCGATTATGTGGGGTAACCTATTTGATGGGAATTTTTTTTTCATCATGATGGGTATTTAACGTGCCCAAGGTTTAGTAATGATTTTCGCCACACAAGATACAATTGGTGATGATGATTTTATATAAATTTCAAATTTTTTTTCTTCATGCCGTAAGTAATTGGATGGATACTTTGTTCTCAAAGTTGATATTCTTTTTCCGTGTACGGTAAAGTGAACACAAGTCTGAATAGTAATAAAATTGAATTTTGTGTTTGCTTAGGCATCTTGTATTTTTTATTGAAACAAGATTGCGAGATTGGATTGAATATTTTTATATTCAATGACTGTTATTTTTCAAAAAAAAAAAATTTTTTTTATGATTACCCTGAACGGTGGATCACTTGGCTCGTGGGTCGATGAAGAACGCAGCTAATTGCGCGTCAACTTGTGAACTGCAGGACACATGAACATCGACATTTCGAACGCACATTGCGGTCCACGGATCCAATTCCCGGACTACGCCTAGCTGAGGGTCGTTTGTTTTAAAAAAAACTGCTTACAATTTTATATGTGTTTATCTGTCTATATATGACAGAAAAATATTTGATAAATTGTACAAGCGTGTGTAAAGTTGAATGCTCGTCAAGATAATAATATTTGATTGAGAGAGAGAGATTGAATTTCTTCTCAAATATATATAAATTATTATACGACGTCATTTAAAATTACGTATTGAAAAATAATATATTATGAATTTTTCACATATATTATTTGACGATATAAAGAAAAAAAGAAGTTGTTGTTGTTAATATATTTG